>NW_010264823.1:0-5947 GCF_000690775.1 Eurypyga helias
CTCCATGAGGTTGTCAGTGGCCCAAAAAATTAAAAATGACAGCAGCAAAGTCTAGCATGGGCCCCTTCTCTCACTGGCTACTAGCCTACTGAGAGGCCTGAGTTCAGTGGGGTGGATCTCAGCTTCTACACTCCGGTAGGGCTGGGTTGGGTCATCATCTTGTTTCAGGATCACCTGAAGGAGCCTCGTGCCATTTCTCCCCACTGTTACCCTATTCAGCAAACCTCAAACTCACAATGAGTTCCAGTTCCCTCTGCTGTGAAGCCCAAGGCAAAATACATTTTCCATCCAAATCCTCAAATCTTTCACGTTCTTCGATCAATTTTTTTTTTCCCTTCATTCTAGGTCACATTTCAAAACCCAGGAAAAACTTGCTATTGAAGTGCCAGAACAAGGGATGCAAAGGTCACATCGCCTCTCCCTGATTTCAAAGCTCACGATGCTATCAAGCCAAGCCCGAGTTCACCCCATCTGTTCTTGACCCACACAGTAAGGTCACCTTACTCTGAAGTATGAGAAGTGCAAAGGCAGATAAAGTTGTCATGCCTATAATATGTAATAAATTTTTCTTCCTCTCAACCACATCCTCTTATAAGAATGCTGCAGAGCCATATTATGCATCATCTGCACCCTTCTCTTTGACTGGACAGCAAGGGAGTACATCCTTTACCATAAAAATTTCACATTGTTTTGCCTCTTAGAAGAAACTTTACTTACCAATGTGTAACAATCTACAGACAAAAAACAAACAAACAAACAAGCTATTATTCTATTAAGAGGAATACACAGATTTAGCCAATGGTATCATGACTGTGCCAAGGCTCCCTAACATCCTACCGTCTCTGCAGCTGGAAGCATGCAGACTGCTTAACACAGCACTGTCTTCTGCTCTTCTAACAACAAAAAGTGGAAATCTGCAGACATTAACACAGCAATCCAGTGACAGGTGTGGGCAGAAAAGGCTCACAACTTTCTCATTTTCTATGTAGCCACAACTGTTCCTTCCCAGACTAACCCTGCAACACCCCAGCTTGAGTCTTAGTCTTCCCCTGTCAATGTTCAGCTGCTCTTCCTTTCCTTTTCTTGAAGTTAATGATCTAAATGAGACAGCAAGTTTCTTCATGTCTTAACAGTGCACCCTTGCCTGTTACCTACTTCCAGGAAGCATAAGGTTACAGAAATTATTTGGGGTTTTATTTCTTATTCAGACCTCAAGCCAAAATCTGTTCAGTCCACCACTTAAGGAGCTATTTTTAAGTCCCAGAGACAAGTTAAGACAAGGCATTCCTTGAGCCTCCAGTCCTGTATTTGGCTCTTACAAACTTTCTTTCCTTGGGGTCTCAAAAGCTCTTTTTATATATATATATATATTTTTAATCAAGAATGTCATGTTATCTTTTTGAGTAGCCAGGAGATTGTTACATACATTTCCTCACCAGGAGTAAATTCTATGTACCATGATGTAATTGATCCAGCAATTTTGTCCTTTTTCTCATGACTCACTTTTGTTTAACTAATCATTTACAGTTGCTCGTATTTGGTTCTTTAATTCTGAATAACCCCCCTGCACAATCAAATACTTCATATTTAAAATATATGTCCAAACCCAACACCAAATCTATATCTGCTCTCATCCTGTTACTTTTACTGTCTTTAATTCATCTTAGAATGCAAGTGCCAAGACGCAGTGTTTCTGTCTTCCTTGACATGCCTGCAGTATAAATAATGCATCAAATCATGATGCCTTTGGGGAAAACCAGTGTATGAGAAACACAGTGATAGGAAGGAGTTTCACAAAATACAGGAATATGCTGGACTCCATTCAAGTCAGGGAGGAAGTTTAGCACTGTATGTAACTCCAGAGGTGAGCTGAAAATAGCTAAGAACAGAGTTCAGCTAAAGATTAAAGCACAGAATGAATGGAAATACTGATGCAAATTGCAACTACAGGTGAGATTCACTGCATTTATGGGAAGTCTTAATCTTTTGACTTCATGTGAAAAGTTGTATAGGTCAAATACATCTCCTGCTGGAAAAGTTGCTGCAAACCCCTAAGTGAGCAGCAATCCATCTCTGGACTGAAGTGCTCTATAAATGAAGGGTGCATGTGGAAGCACATAGATAAGATGCCAGCAATTATTAGGAAACTAAGTCCTTGTGCCTTGCAGTAACAACATGCCCTGTTACGAACTCCAAATAGCTTCCTCTCTCCATCTCTCTTCTGCTCATCTCTCTGGCTTCCCACACCTGAGCCTGTTTCTCAATGCGTTTGATATCACTTGTATTTTCAGCTTCCCTCATGCTGTTTATAAACAGTGCTAAGACCACTAAATTCCATCCTAAGACTATTCCTTGTTTACCCCTCTCTAATGTCTTTCTTTCTTTAACACTCATGAATTGTCTAAATCATAATATAGCACTGATTTTCCATAGAATAGCATTATTGTACTGTAACAGTGTTATAACAAGGTAACCAATTACATAGGAAATATGAAATCAATTATTTTAATGGGGAAGGAATAAAGAAAAGTTGTCTTTTAATTTAAAAATGAGCATAGGTTTAGGGATTTTTCTTTCTCTCTCCTTCCTCTGGGAGTAGAAATACTATTTAAACTAATATGTGCTTCTTAAGCTTTGTTTTTGTCTATTTTTCGTTAGTTTGGATCAGAAGTAAGGTAATTTTATTTATTATCCTGTCATAGATTTACTGTATCAACCCTTGTCCTTTGTATTCAGGATAGCTTCCTTTTTCTTTAGCTCAATCTTTCTTTGGACAACAATCAGTAAAACAGAAAATTGTTAACAAAAGCCCAAGATCTTAAAATGTGCAGAACGCCTATTCTAACAATTTAGAAATAAGTTTGGATTTGATCCTAACTCTTAAAATGCCTCATCTTTCTGTAGGTGCTTAGTTGTAGGCTTCGACATAAATTAGGATGAGTGTCTTTGTTCATATTCATTTTGGCAGAGCTGGTTAGCACATGATACCTGCCCAGGTTTTGCTTTGTCAGTGTTTTTGGTATCTACACTTTGTCAGAACTGTTTAATTTACAGTTATGAAGGGAACAGCCTAGACTTAATTCATCCTGGGGTTTTTTTTTTGCATTTGCCAAAAGAGCTGAAAGACAGTTATTACTAGATGCAAAGACTCAGCTTTCAGATCCTATTTCAACTAATAATTTCAGACCCAGACATCACATAGCTATCTAAAAAGGAAATTAATTGAAAGCAAAATACCCACCAGCATTCTCTCAAATATTCTTCTGTGTAACTTTCATATATGGTTTGAATTCAGCCCCTTAATTTTGCCTACAATTTGATCCTAACAGGCAACTGAAATTGCCTTTATCAGAAAGCAGACACTAGATGCTAGCTTTCTCCTATCTCCACTGTCTGGGCTAATTTACACCTTTTGTTTTTCCTGTTATAATCTACATTTTCAAATGCTACTGCTAAATGCTATTTAATTGCCTTGCTGCCTCTTTACTCCAAGGCAAGTGAGCCACTGCAGACAGCAGTGTGATACAGCACTCCCCACAGTAGCTGAGGATGTCAGGAGCAGCTCCTGCAGGCTCTGTGTGGCTATTTTGTCTCTGAGAGGTCACTGTGGTATGTGTCAGCATACTCTTGTCTCAAAGACAAAAAAACCCCACATTATTTAGACCTCATAAAAAGACCTCTTACACTAGTAAGCTTATTCGATGGAATTGGCCATGGCACCATCGAAATACCAAAGCCTAAGATAAAGGAAGAATTTATTCCTGTTAGCCTTTTCTCTTGAAAGAACTGTAAGGCAGAACAATCTATGATTTACCTAAATGCAGAAATTTATCCAAATTTCAGGCATATCAAGACCCTACAAATACTGATTAATAAAAAATTCAACTAATTCCCATCCTGTATATTTCAAGTCAATCATTACATTTGCCTTGTGTTTCCTATATGTTTCTTCCATATTTCAGTTTTTTCAAAAAAATTTGTTCTAAGGTGTAAATTTATTTCAAAGTAATTTGGTGGGCAGAACTATTTCTAGCTTTTCCTGGAAGTCATGCTTCAGGATGTATCCAAAACCTTTCCTCCTCTAGCTAGAACAGTATGGAAAGCTCTTTAGTAAACAAATGCAAATTGTCACCTCCACTGATGAGATCAAGTGTCAAGATTTCAAGTTTGATAGCTGAGTGTCATCACAGCGTGTTTCAGTCATTTCAGTGCAATAACCTGTTTGCATCCATAGATTCAAGTCTTGTAAAAAAGTTGTTTTTCACACTTTCATTCTCATCAGTTAAAAGGTAATGGCATATGCTGCTCCTCAGGGTAAAGAGATTCTTGCATGAAATGAATTTCTATTAGTGCACCTCACTGAAATGTAACATAAACCCGTTTTCACTCATATTTACCATTTTGCAAACAAGCTGAAGTTCATATCTGTCCAAATGTATTTGGAAAAATTTTTGATAATGTCATATACCACCTAGATGCAATGAATCTCTTATGCTGAATCTGTGTCCTGTGAGAAAAGCTAGCAGCAATCAATTATTTGTAATTAAGTCACCAGATTTTACATCTATTTTATGAGATATCATTTTTTTGTTAAGGATCTTATGAACCTTCTCAAGTGATAGGTGAAGAGTTAAAATATGACTGCATCATGTTTCATTTGCTGAATTTTAGTAGCTGTTAAATCATGTACAACATTTAATTTCTAATGAAGAAAGCACCCCTCTTTGGGCCAGTTTATCAGAACAAATTTAATTTAAGCATATGCTTAATCTCTGTTCTGAAGAGATATGTTTTTAAATGCATTTTCCTGAATGGTCTTAATTCTTTATAGTGTATCACTATGCATCTGTAAGCTTTTATATCCATAGAAATACACTGAAATGATGTTGATACCTTTTTTTAGCCATTTTCAAGCTAAAAGGACTCCTTGAGCCAAACAGTGCTATTAGATGAGATAAACCCTGTACAAACATGGATATTCACCTGCAAAAGGCAGAATGTTTTTTAAAATAGGCAGAACATATCGCTGTGCTTCAGAGATATTTCAGCAATATTGCTTAGGACACCAAGTTCAGGTAGACTTGTTATCTCTAGCAATGCCAACTACACAGATCCACTGATCCTCTGGTTGCAGGAGGGTTATCAGACTGGCTTAGCCCTGCCGGAACCCCAGGTCCGGGTCCAGGCTACTTCTGTGCTCAAACTAATAAGCCCTGCTGCTGGAGTACTCAGGTGCAGTGCAAGGAGCCCCACTGACATTTCAGAGCAGCCACACTGACTCTAGCAAGGAAAGTGCCAAGTCAGAGTTAACAAGCTCAGCTGACCCTGAACTAACTCATTATGGAAAACTGGAAATTTTCTGCAGTGACCATTGTACCTGTATCATTTGGGGTCAGGAGAATTTCAGCTCACTGAATAATGAAGAGTGGAATACATGCATGAGGGTTTGGCTTGACTCTCTGTTGTATTTTCTTTTTAATAGTCTATGTCTAATTTTGGATTTCTTTATAGAAATCCTAATCCCTGAAATTACCTTTTCAAAGTTTAAAAAAAAAAAAAAAATTCTCTCCCTCTTTCTTTTTTTTATTTTTGTCACCTGAGAAGCGATATTTTTGTTAGCAAGGAGCTATTACGAGTATTTGTTCCTCTACTCCAAACAAAATATACAGGCGGTATCCACCACAGGAGTATAAGGCACTTGCGGACACGGGTGCCCAATGTACCCTAATGCCATCGAGTTCTGATGGGGTACATACCATTAGTGTTTCTGGTGTGACTGGGGAAATCTCAACAACTGACTGTGTTGGAGGCTGAAAAAGCCTGACTGGGAAGGAGTGGCAAAGCACCCCATTGTGACTGGCGCAGATGCCCCGTGCATCCTTGTACAATCAGTTACCAGAAAATGAGAAGCAATATGCCCTGTTCACTGATAGGCTATACTGCGTTG
>NW_010264823.1:5978-17575 GCF_000690775.1 Eurypyga helias
GGGAAACACTGACTATATCACACTCCCCAAAACCTACCAGGGCAAGTGCCATGTGCCCACAATGTTTTAAATCCATTAGTTTTATCTGTTTTAAGGGGATTTCCTGCCACTGGTCCCAAGCTGGTATTTTCAGGATAGCATGAAATTGGTTTCAAAGTTTTGAGTTCAAAACTGCACTTGTAGATATGATGCCATTATGTAATATAAACTCCTCTGTTAACAACCTAATCTGATTTGGAACAAAAGGTCTTTTACAAAATGACTCAGATTGATTAACCACTTGCACTCTCAATCAGCCTACATGCTCTGATGCTCTAATAGGTAGTTTTATAGGTGCTAGGGTAGGACTTGATCACCAGCTGACACAGAATAGCAGAGCAAAGAGACTTCAAGTAAAGGGAAATAAAGTTTTTATTGAAGGAAAGAAAATAACAGAAGAGAGTAATGGCTTCTGTCACTTCAAATCATTGGTAGCATGGGTTTGCTGTAGCTAGGCTTTTGCAGCTCTCACAACACACCAGCCTTACCTCAGCAGCTATAAGCATCACCTTACCCCACCATCACCTCTCATCAGAATCTATCTTCCTGTGCCTTAAAGAATTTCCTTTTATACTTTTTAGTCCTTATAAAATCTCCTACCAGGCTTTGGTTTTAGAATCTAAAAGGTTCAAAGAATATTCACTACAGATGCGCACCAATTCAATTCCTTACTTTCTTGTGGTAACCTCAAAAAGCTTGCTTCCATTCTTTTCCTGTCCCTCAGAGAAACTGGAAAATAGATATAAACATATGTAAGAAGAATAAATATTGCAGCTTCCTGCCCTCTTCATTATTATTCTTCCTTCCCAGTTTTGGACAAGATTTTATAAATGTATTTTTAGTGGCATGCCAAAGCTTCAGAAGGTTTATTTCTGGCATTATGGATCAGATGTTTTATCTTACTTTCTTCGCATTTTTGATATTGGATTGATAGTGGTATATAAATGTATTGGAACATTTTTAAAGTTGATTTACCTGTCATTTAAATGAAAATGTTGAGAATTATATTATTGGGTCTGAAAGACATTACCATGAGCATCCCAAAGAATAGGTATCCATAAAAAGTTTTCAAAAGCTAGCTGAAAATCATCACACCATGAGTACTAGTAAAACTGCTCCCAAAGAGGAAGATTTCAAGGCTGAGATTCTTCATCACAGCTATAACTTCAGTCTTTGACTTACATATATGAGGCAGAAACTTTTGTCATGCGGACATTCTTCCTGTAACTCATAAATGCTGGACATGTGCCTGGACATCCATACCAATTTGTAGATCAAAGAAGAGCCCAAACTAACTATAAATAGAATCATGAGAAAGTCTCAGAAATTGTGAGCCCAAGTTTGAGATGTTCAATTCAGTAGTCATGGACTACATGTTAATGTAGGCTAAGAATGAATTTAAAAATAAACCAACCACCTTTTCCTTTTCTGTTAAAAGGAATGTCACAAGGGAATGTGCAACTTTTAATTGAGTTTTGAAATACTGCCTTTGATTCTTTTAATGCTGTAGCCAATAGGTCACTGTCTGATTAAGCCTCTTTAACAACTTCCTGTCCAGGGACTGGAAATTAGTATGTGAAATAAGATTAAAAAAAAAAAA
The DNA here is from genome assembly GCF_000690775.1 of Eurypyga helias. Taxonomy (NCBI): domain Eukaryota; kingdom Metazoa; phylum Chordata; class Aves; order Eurypygiformes; family Eurypygidae; genus Eurypyga; species Eurypyga helias. The sequence continues at coordinate 7,618 of NW_010264823.1, forward strand.
AAAGAGCTATTTTATAGTTATGATTCTTTATACAATAAAAGAATGCAAAGAATTACAAGAAAGTGTGTAGACCAAGATGATTTATTTTGAATATATTGGGTCTAATATGGTATGAATTGTTGTATTTCTACAGATGTTTTGATATACTTAGAAAGATAGCAATGTAATTTTTCTTTAATATAGCTCTTCTTTCTCATGTTACTTCTTTTCATTCACTGCTCTCACCCACTGTAAGCCAGAGGCATCTGCCACCTTAACCTCTGCCAACAGCCCTTGTTCTGACATAGCGCCTGGGGAAGACAGGGATGTGGGTGAACCAGGGCTAGATGAGAGAGGCATCAGTATCTGCTGGGCAGACAGCTCTCAAATGCAGGTTTTATTTGAAAGCTGGTTTACCCTGAGGGAGAATAGGATGTAGGATCTCTTTACATAATTGGCTTCTCCCTTCAATATGGCAGTGGGTACAGATAAATGTGAAAATTACATTTCTTCTTTGGTACTTAGAGGGCAGTTATTTGCTCCTTCATCCTCTTCTTTTTCCAAAAACTGTTCCATCCTAAGAGCCACAGCTTTTCTGTGAATTGTTTAATTACAGGAGAATTTCTGAAGGTGTTCAACAAGTAGTCTATCTCTGCTCCCATTGAAGTCAGCAATGAGATTACTGTGGACATTTATGAGAATAACAGTAACCCATCGTTTAGTGATTTTGAAAAATCCTGTCTAAAATCCCCTGAAACTCCAAGCTCCTGTGAATAAGGGGTATAAGGAATACAAGTTGAATAAAAGTATTCAATCTGATAGCATGCTCACTCTAAAATTATATATCTCAGCACTAAGAAACATACAGATATTCCATACCGTGTGACATCAGGGTCAGCATATACAGCTTGGGGAAGAAGAAGGAATGGGGGGACATTCAGAGTTATGGCATTTGTCTTCCCAAATATCCATTACACTTGATGGAGCCTTGCTTTCCTGGAGATGGATGAACACCTGCCTGCCGATGGGAAGTAACGAATGAATTCCCTGTTTTGCTTTGCTTGCATGTGCACCTTTTGCTTCACCTATTAAACTGCCGTTATCTCAGTCTATGAGGTTTCTCACTTTTACTCCTCCAATTCTCTCCCTCATCCTGCTGAGGGGAGAGTGAGCGAGCAGTTGTGTAGTGCTTAGTTGCCAGCTAGGGTGAGTATCCACCCCACCCCCTCCAGCCTCCCATGTCAAGCAAATTTAGGACCAAATTCTGCTTTTGTGTGCAACTCTGGGGAATCGGAGCTGCTTCCCTCAGCAGCAGAAAAAGCCGTGTGATTGAGGTAATATTTGTTGGACTCATAATAAATTGCAGAATTTAAATTTAAAATGTTTATAATAAAAATTAAATCCAAGAGCAAATACTTAACAAAATGGTTAAAAGAGAAAACAAAAAGGGAGAATTAGCTCACAATAACAGGAAAATACTTAATATATTTGTGGTAGCCACTAATAAAAGTCTCCTTTACCTTAGTGGAGGACGGGATGTCAGTGACAGAGCTTTCATCTGAGCTATCTTGTGGTTTTCAACATTTTTCTTTCAGTTTTCAGGCACCTTAAGAATGCCAGTGGAGATTCAGATCCCCGTAAAGTGAATTCTAGTCTGGGTATCCAGACATAACAAACCTGCTCTTTTTAGTGATCTCCTGTATATATTTCAGAGCTCCATAGGCACATTGCTCACCCCCAGAAGTCCTGACACCTCAGGCTTTTCATTAGTTTGCACCCATCTCAAGATGAAAATGAATTTAAATAATTTAAAGCTCTTCCTTACTACTACTAAGAAAAGTATCTATCATATTTTTCCTTTTACTTTTTGACAGTAGTGATCATATCAATTATAGGTACGTACATATATATATGTATGCAAATACATATAATAATGAAATGTTTACTAGATTATTAAAAATTCATTTATGTTTACATTTAAGTTATATCAATATTTCCTGTTTCATAAATTCATTTAATCCATAGTGTAGAAAATATGAGCAAACCCACTTAAAAATAAGTTTCCTTGGACTTAATATTCACTGTAGGGTTGTGAAGTACTCTGCACAAGACTAGAATAATTTGTCTTTACTCAAGACTCAAAATATTAAAAATTATGGGTTTTTGTCTCACTCTGTCACAGCCATTCTGTGTTTTGGACTTGTTACTCTCCAGTTTTAGAAGCCAGAGGGACAGAGGTGGGTTTATTTTATTTGGATCCATTCAACATGTATTCACAGAGCTCTTCTTTCAATCTCAGCACTTCGCAGAAACCTTCAGAGGTGCATTCCAAATCTGTGAGGTTGAGTTTTAAGGACATTTCTTGAAAACAGTGTGTTTATATATCTGTTTCTGCCAAAGCTGAGAATACAAAAATTCTTAGCAGATACAACTTGCATCTGAACAGTTTTCTCCAATGAAATAATTTATATTCAAAAGTACCTGAAATTCAGTAAGAGTTGCAATGTGATGTTTCTCACAGCTTATAATGCCTTCTCTTGAGACTCTTTCTTTCTAGTTTTGTATGATTTATTAAATGTTAAGGGAAGTTTCATGACAACTGACCTGAATCTCTTAATACCTAATGCTTCTCTATTTTTCTGGCAGAACAATAGCATGAAATCTTCCTTTCCTAACCATTCAGACCTGTACACAGATTAAGATTATCTGAATTTAAGAAATTAAATAGTTTAAATACTTTATAGTCTTTTACTCATAGGATAAATGTAGTTGTATCTTGTCTTGTTTACCAACCACGTTTGTTACCCTAAATCCAGTTTCAACACATCAAAGTGACTTGAATTCACAAGGCATACCAGTATGGCCAACCTGATGATGCTGATACCTTTTTCATCTATGATGTTATTTTGAAACATCGCAGCTGTGGAGAAGGATTATGTGATGACGTGAGAAAAGTCATGTAAATGCATCTCTGTTAGCAGCTTCTAGACACAGTGCAGGAAAATGAATACGAATATTTGACAGTAGCCAAAAGAACATGAAAAGCAATGTGGCATGCAGCCCACCAAACAATAAGGAGAGATGTTCAGTGGGTGGGTGGGCCTAACAGTATGGCAATGAGGACACAGCAAGGCGTGTTTTTCACACCTCTCCTTCCCTTATGTTTATGAAGGCAGGTCCTCAATTCTCTAGACAAAATTGAAGACCTCTGTTAAAACTTATGGGATCAAAAAAATCTTTTATGCCTTCATGCCCATCACTTTGAATTTCATAGACAATATCTTGCAATACAGTTGTTTCTGAGTTTCAGTGCAATAAGCAGTTTGTCATGAAAGTGTAAGACCACCAATAATTTTACAGAATGAGATGAAGTAGTATTAAGAGCAATGGACCTCCAGAGTTGAAACCGTAATATGAAATGCTGCCACTATCACATGTGGCATTTTGTTAAATCTCAAGGTGATCCTCAGCAGTGATAATACTGCACGGCTCACTGCTCAACTGTCACATTATTAAAGCACAATAAAAAGATGGTACTATTCCATGTCATCTGTGCTTTTCCACACCTCTTCCCTGGAAAAGTACGATTTAATTACTTCTCTTTAGACTGCCATGTTTACTTGTTTTACAATTCAGTTATCACTAAAAGGAACATTTTATATGAAATGCTCTTATACTGTAATAATGAATAGCTTATGCCAACTCTCTATGTAAAGCCATAAAGATATACATTATGGATAATCAGGTATTTGAATGCAGATTTAATATTCTAGAAAGTAGAGCTCTACTGATATTCAATTGTAAATATTATTTTGAAGGAAAAAGAAAATAGTGCCGGTTTTGTTGCGAAGTGTGATTGATCTGTGTAATTTTCTGACAAAATTATTAATTGCATTACTCCAGTCTTTATAAAATAAATCATAATAAAATTACCCAAAAATGAAGCCAAGGTGACTGTACATATATTATTAGTCTGGTTACTTCCACTAAAATAATCTCTGGAGAATTCAAGTCAAGGCTAATTCTTCTTATCTTTTCCAAAGCTTGCCTATATTATCATGTATTGTAATTAGTCTGAATAAAAAAGATAGTTCCTGCTGCATGCAGTCTCTTTTGTTCCTTTAGGATCACAGTTAACAGCATTCAGCAAAATTATGTCAGCTTTGAACAAACGTGCTAAACGGAGTAGAGATGTTTTCCCCCAGATGTAGGCACCTACACAGGAGGCAGCCACAATTTGTATGGCTGTGTGCCCAGTGCCCAAGCAGGAGGTGGGAGGAGAGACAGTCTAAACTGCACCTCTCCTCAGTCCTATAGCTGTTTTTCTTGTTCTGGAGGAAGCATGTTGTGGTTATACCCACAAGGACATTTGCATGCACGTAAAGTGATACCAAAGCTGATTCCTTAAATCTGGCCCTAAATCTTTCGTGTTGTTCCCCCAATAGCATCACTTTCATTACAGTTTGAACACAGCTTTCATGGAAGGCTGTAGCATTTTAAGTTTGGTAGTCATATATCAAAACCCCAATTTTTATCAAGAGTTACAATAAATGTCACCTGAGCAGCTCTGTTTTCATGTATTCTGATTACAAAACAATTGGGAACTGTGAAGAATTTCCTAACACTGTTGAATTTTTAATGGTAATCACTGTAGCAAGCACTTTTTTTTTTTTTTTTCTTTTAGGAAATCATTATTGCAAAGAAACCTGGAGATGACAGTAAATTAGAAGGGTATACTATTTCAAAACCACACGGCACTTAAAATATTTGTTGTGCCACACTGTGGGGATTTAGATTACAATGCAAAAAAACCCCAAAACCAAACAAAAAAACCCACCCACAAAAAAACTTTTTAGACATTTTATGATCATTCATAACTTGCCATATACTCTTTTGTCTATCAGAATATTTTTAAAGTTAGGTTTTCATGTTGAACTGTGTCTAATACAATGGATTCCAAACCAAGAATATGTTTCGTAAGTAATTTTAAAGGAAGAATCTATACTTTTGTTCCCTACAAATGCAGTTTTCTTCAAAAATTTGCAATAATTTTAGTTTTAAAAATGTGTTTCTTAATAGTGCTCTTAATTATGTTATTCAGGTCTAACAGCAAAAAAAAATATGCAATGTTACTGGCCTGTTCTTGCATAAAAGAAAAGCTAACAAATAGATTTATTTTGATATTGTTGTTTTATAAATAAAATAATAAATGTTTAGGCATGCTGAAGAGGAAATATAAAAGAAAGTGTCTGAAATGCAAGGTGACCTTCTCTAGATAAATTACAAGTGTATTTATTCTTTCCTATGAGTCTGAATCTGTGATGTTTTTCTAATGCACTTCAAAAATAAATTCTGAATCTGTTCATTCTCTCTGAAGTGTATTAATTTTTGATGTATTAGCTTTTCATATGTTTCCTTTCCTGGTATCCCTCTTATATTCAAGAATTGTGTTTTTTAATGGCCAGGCATGCCAAATTCCATACTAATCAGCATGTGTTGTAGCTGACTTCATATTAATCATTATCTTTCAGCTCCATTTCTATTTATAATTCAACTGTTCTTCTGAATTCAAAATTTTAAATTTATTAAGCATTCTTACTCTAAGATCCATTAAAACTCGCTGGGGTTACTCTGATGAACTACTATGCTTAGTGAGGCTATGATGCACCAACTCATATAGATAAATGGTTTTCAAGGGGCCTTTGAACATAGAACAACCTATGGGTGGATTTTATACTACTGCAGAATTTGTTTCATTAACAGACACTTTAAGGAGATTTAAATGCCTATTTTCACATCTGACATGTTTTCAAAGCTTGCTGTCAAGAAACTCAACGGTACATGACTCCTTTTGGCTTCAGAAAACTGAAAAAGACTTGTTTTTTTTTTTTAAACCATATCCTCTGCTTAAGTAGTATGAATAATTTTTGAATCTGAAATTATTATCTTAGAAGAAAAGTATATGGAATCTCTCAGAATGATTTGTTTTTGTGAGAGTAGCAGTACTTCCTGAGGTGACATTTTAAGTGTGAAAGTCTCAATCTCAATTCTTGCCTTTACTCCAAAGAAAAGGGACAAAGAGGATGGAAATTACCTGAAAAGACCTGTTTGTAGCTCAGAGACTTCTGAGGCTGTGTTTTTGGGGGAAGGGGAGGGAATAGGAGGGGAGGAACAGGGATTTCTTTTAATTAGCTTGCCTGGTTACTTTTCTAAGACCATACAGAGAACATCTGTCTTCTGATGATTCTGTTATCCACTCTGCTATCACAGGAAGTTCTATTAGGCAACAAAATCATTCAGGTAACTCTCTGTTCCACCTTCATGATTCTCAGTCTCTCCAGAGAGGGACTATCATCGTGCCTGTCCTACAATGTGCTAGGGAACAAATTAGGCTGACAGATCAGATTTTGGGCAGTTGTATGAGCTAAATGGGGAACTGATCCAGATCAAGACCAAAGCCAACCAATCAAAAATAAAATGGATCTGTACCCTGATCTCATCCATTAATTGTCTGCATTGAGGATGGTGTCAGCATAGCTGAAGGACCCAGACCCAGCCAGGTCTGGAGCTGGAGGACAGAAGCTAGCAGCAGGAGCTTCTCCTCCAGAGAAGTTTTTGTTCCTGAGCATGGTTTAAACTGATATTGTGTCAAACAAGTTTCATCATGAAAGTAGGGATGGGGGTAGGAGGGAGAGAAGAAAATAGTTGAGTGAGTCAAGATAATTCTCCATCTTTTCCTTGAGTTCCACCTCCCTACAATCTACAGAACGTAAATACCAGTGTTATTTGACCAGAGTCTGCTAAAACTACATTTTCCCACAGTGACTAAGGCACTGTAAGAAAGCAGTAAACTGTGGCCTTGAGAAACCTGGAAGACAGCTTTAAGCCAGATTTTTTTTTTCCTGGGGCTGCTTCCCAGGATTAAACAGGTGATTTAAATCCTCTGTAATTATGCTCCACAGTCTTCAGAACACTGAGTGTGCTCCTATATTTCTCAAATGCAGGGATGACTGTATCTCTCTTAACACCGAGTTCTTATTTACTGTTCTTAAGCAGATAGATCTGATATGGCTACAGTATTCTACTGTCAATTTTTTGGATAAATTAGTACTGGAGTACCTTATATTTTTCCATTTTCCCCGGACAGTCATATCTAATGCAGTTTCTTATTCTTTTTCTATTATCTTTTAAAAAAACATCCCCAAAAAGTTACTTTCCTCAGAGAAATCACTAAGGAATTACTGAAACTGAATGGAACTTCCAAATTTGGTTCAAAACAAGTTCATAATGATTTCTTTCTCAGAAAGAGTTTATTTGTAGATATTGTTTGGGTCAAGCGATCCATGTGTACTTAAACTGAAACCACAAATAATGGATAGATTCTGTGCATTTGTCTGTGCTTGAAGAGTGTTTCCTGTCCCCCTCAAGAAACAAAATCTTTCACCTTAAGCAACTAAATTTGTTAGCTATTTTCCCAAATGAAGCCACCTTTTGTGTTTAATTAAAATTTTTCATTTTGTTGAGGATCTTGGAAGTTGAACTCTGTAAGCTTTCCACGTAAATGGGATAAACTGCTCGCTAATGTACAGAATTGAACTTTCATTTCGTTTTCACAAGACCGTTATGAATCAAATCAGAGAAAAGCCCTTTCTCTCCCCTCCTCTCAGTTCGCTGGAAAAGTATAACTCCGTTTCAAACTTGTGTGAATTGCCTTGGTAATTAGTGCTGGTAATTAGTAGTGTGTTGCAAAGGAGGTGTGTAAGGACTGCACGGTAGTGGAGATGGATGTGGCTGAGAGCAGTAAGTGGTGAGCCTTAGTTCAGTCCAGGTGTGCCTGGATCCTAATGGATTGAAACTATTCAAGACTTACAGAGGGCAGATGGATTGTGTCATGTGGCATATGCCTCTCAAGCCCTTCAGAGGTGTAGTTGATATAGCTAAGTAAAGATATAGAATAGTTAAAGATTGAGTATCGCAGTACACTAATAGCAGGTAGTCATCATCATCTTTACAGAAGATATGAGCATCCTGAGATCACAAGTGCAGCACACTAGTACCAAAACCGTAGTGAATAAATGCCTGCTAAAAGCAGAAAAACATGAAGAAAATGTTTCTATATGTTTGGTACTGGAAACAAGTTAGCTTTCTCCTTATTGGAGAACAGTAGCTTTTTTTTTTTTTCCTGGTGTTTTCTTCAGTTTTTTAAATGCAGTCTTCTAAGAAATTTAACTATTTATGAAAGTCTGAATTACTATCATATAGTATTGAAATAATCAAGCAGAATATTGTACCTGTGGTAATAATAGGAGGCCTAGGAGACAGTTTAGGAGATGCCATTTGCCTATTGAAGTTCAGGTATTCCCATCAATGCTAGGAGAAGCTCTGAGAAGGCATTAAGGTTAATAAGACCTTGCTGTTTCTGTACACAGGCCAAGTTCTCTCTTAGGTTTGTCGTCTTTTATATAATGGATGATGTAGAAACTACAGATGGATGGATGTTTAAAGAAGTCTCAAACATTATATCATACACGAGAATCTAATTTTTGATATTCCATTAATTCTTTAAGAATAGCTGTAAGTCAGTGACCAGCCCCTGGCTCTGGCCAGTGCCAGATGCTTCAGGGTAAGATGCAGGAGTGCATGATTTAAACAACTGCAGAATAAAGAGCTCAAAAGATTTTTTTTTCTTTTTAAACAGAAATTTGCCCACCATTGCTTTACTTATCCTCTAGGACATTACACCTTATCAGCAGTAACAACAAAAGGCTATCGTTGTATACAGGACATACTTATCTGAGCAACAGCTGTTTTTTCAGGCCAAAGGGTTACAGTTTTATCCAATGAAAGCACTGAGCCTAGAGCTGTCTTTTTAAGATAAAGAACTATCAAAAGGCAGACTGTTTGACTCAGAGAATTTTTATAAAATCTGGAATTTATTCAACGTTGTAATCTAAAGTACATTGCAAGTAATGACCTAACGATGTGCCAGAAGGTATATTTCTTCATCCAAGAGAGTTCTGTGGCTCAGATGACAGATCCTTACAGAAGGATCAGCTTCAAGGTTAGAAATCTTGAAATGGTTTTGTGCACCAGTCAGTGCTGGCTGGTGCAATATTGTTGGCGCTTTGATTTTGATAAATGTACGTTAAAATTATTCTAGAAAGTCACAGAATCACAGAATAGTCAGGGTTGGAAGGGACCTCTGGAGATTGTCTAGTGCAATGCCCCTGACAATGCAGGTTCATCTAGAGCAGATCACACAGGAACGTGTCCAGGCGGGTTTTGAAAGTCTCCAGAGGAGGAGACTCCACCAGCTCTCTGAGCAGCCTGTTCCAGTGCTCTGTCACCCTCACAGTAAAGAATTTTTTCCTCAAGCACAGGTGGAACTTCCTGTGCTCTAGTTTGTGCCCGCTGCCCCTTGTCCTTCTTCCCATTAGCAATCAAAGGTTTTTGGTAAAATGCTGTGCTGTGAGAAATGCCTCATGCATTTCTGAGTCTTTTCCTCAACTTCTGAGATATGTATTGGCTTGGGACAATGAGTCCTATACCTTTGTTACGTGGGAGAGACAGTATTAACTCCTGATAATAAATACCGTTGTAAGGATCAAACATTGTAGTTAGTAGCTTGAACACTTTCTACACTTCCACAGCTGTAGAATACATGTTGCCTAGACCTGGAGTTGTGTTTCCTGATGATTTGTTAATACAATTTTAATTTCTTACAGCACCCCCTTAGGAGAAATTGAGGTGGCAAAATACATGTTTCCTTTAATTTCCTGAAAGAGAAGGAAGGTCCATGGCAGAAATCTGTTCCAACAATTTTTGTGCTAAAGATGAATGCAAAAGAATAATTTAGAGTCAAGTTATAAAGCCCTATGGTGTCCATGGTTTGACTTTCAGCAGCTGTACTGCTACGACCACCTTAAAAATTTTTCATCTTTCACCTCCTTCCTTCAGTTTACCAGCTGGTCTCAGATTC
>NW_010264823.1:17597-34905 GCF_000690775.1 Eurypyga helias
CTATTTCTGTTCTAAGACTTAACATACCCATAGGAAGAGCTCACAGACGGGGAGGTGGGATCTATAGCTGGCAGTGGGAAGAGAAGTGGACAATGAAACTGGCCCTTTGGCATCACTGTACAGTTTTACCCAAGGAAGCTGACTGCAAAATTGTAGGATCTACTAAAACCTGGTCTGCCCTCTCCCTAGGGCCAGTACAACTGTTCATGCCAACCAAGTCAAGACAATCCAGGGCCCTGGATCTATTCGTAAATGGTGAAGCACTGGAACAGGTTGCCCAGAGAAGCTGTGGATGCCCCATCCCTGGAAGTGTTCAAGGCCAGGCTGGATGAGGCTTTGAGCAACCTGGTCTAGTGGAAGGTGTCCCTGCCCATGGCAGGGGGGTTGGAACTGGATGATGTATTTAAGGACACTTCCAACCTAACCTATTCCATGATTCTATGAAGTAAAATGTTTGGGTCTCAGTTCCCCCTAAAGAGAAAGATTTGTTAATCTAAGTCATTATGTGGTCATACAAACATATGTACTGGTACAAGATGGGGAGCAGCTTGCATCAATATTGGCAAAGTGACCCAGGAAAAAGGAAGAGTGCATTCTCCTAGCAAAGAATGGCTCACACACCCTCAGCTTCAGATGAATGAGTATTCATTCATATGGGCAGTATTGCTAACTTCATAAGATTTCAGTAGGACTTGCCACATGAATAAGCGATTTATAGTTTAGCCCTTGGCTTCCCTGCAGTATCTTATCCTCAATTACACCCCTTGTCCCTACTAACCCAGCAGTCTCACAGACTTCATCGGCGCACTGCTGCCAGTCTGTTACTCATTTACGTTGGCATAATGGGAAGGGGTGGTTGTTGGTTATTTTCATTATTAGTTTTGTAGAAAGCATTATAACGTAGTTAAAGGATTTGGTCCCGTGAAGTGCTGGGTCCCAGAGGCTCACTAATTTCATTTGGAGTGGAGTCTGCTGAGCATCTCTGGGGGAACTCAGCCTCTTAAAGGATTAGACTGATTTGGAATACCATCCATTTGTGTCAATATGTTATCAGTGATACAGAGATTATGCATTAGATTGTGCTTAACCTGATTAAATGCTGTACTGGAAAGGGATATTGCATCTTTAAGTCCTTAATAATCTAGAATGCAGTTTGATTTGCACATGATTAAAACATACAGAATAAACGCTTTCTGGATATCCTATAGGCATGCGGTAGATATGATATACAGACTCCCTAAAAGGTCTGCTGGAGTAATTGTCTGGCAGGGTAGACAAGGAGCAAGATAGAGATTCCTCTCAGGGAGAGAGGATCTGTACCCAGCATCTGTGCTGTTCTGTTTCCCTGCCAGGTACTGTGGCTAAGTCAGAAAGTCAAATGGTGAGAATAGCAGGAGAAACACAGTTGCTGTTTATGGTTGCTGCACTGTTTTGAGACAAAGATGTTGTTCGTGGGGAGCTGGAAAGGATCATCCCTCTTCTCAAGGCTATGTTGTCAAGTAGAGAAGCAAAGGGAGAGAGATGTTCAGTAGCTATCTATTTCTACAGGCTAGCTGATTGAAAGGGCAGAAGCACGAAGTATAGACATACTATAGAATATTTTTTTGTCATTGGCTATTTGGATACTGGAATAATATCCACATTTGATGTGACATGAAATCATAGACAATATTTTCCCATCCCTCAAGTTTTTCCCACTTTTGTTATTTTCACTATCTCATTCCTGGGTTTTTATTCTCCCTGTTCTCCTGCCCTCCTTTTTTTTTTCCCCCCTTTTTTTCTTACAGAGTCCACGAAAAACCAGTCCATTCACCTATGGATACTATGTATAGTAAATGCCTTCCCACGTCAGCCCCTGATCTTGCTTTTCCAGGCCTATCCTTTGCAATGTTTCTTCCTCCAGACCCCCAGGTACTACCCCTTCCCCAGCCACTGCATATTCCCGTCTGAGGAGCTGCCTAGCTTTTATTTTTTTATTCCTTCTTCAAAGCCCTTTGGTAGGAGATGTGGCAGAGCTGTGACTGATACCCGGTGACCCTGCTCAGTCTGCTCATGTAGTGATGGTTCAGCCCAACCAGCCTGGGGAGAAACCCCGTGCTGAGATGTATGGGGCAGCTTGGCCATGCTAGGGAGGCAGCAAGCAGCGGGGCAGAACAAAGGGGAAGCGTACCAGCACAGAGGGTAGCTCCAGATACATGCCATTTCTGACTCATTCTGAGGAACAGAGGGTAGAGCAATGACTCACACAGGCGGAACTGGAAGGTACAAATTCCACCCTGATCTTAAGAGACTAGGAGCACTTTCTACGTGACAGAGAAGTGAAAAATATTACAGTATATTTTACTGAGAGAAAAAGAATGTGTTTTGCAGAGCAGAAAAAATGTAGGTAGCAGAGAATTGGTGGATATAGTCATCTCTAAGCCTTAATCCATTTTAAATCAGGGAATATAGAATAAACTGTATATTTACCTTTAGATTTGCCATTGTTTACTAAGTTATTTCATTGAGCACTGCAACTAATAGAGCAGTTTCTGCAGCAGAGGATACTGCATGATTTATAGTGATTATGAATTTTATTCATAATTTTATTTTCTTGCATCATTCATTTATAGATGCACCAATGCTATTTTATGATGCTCTTTTAAAGTAATCACAATGTCATGTTCGTTATCTCTTTGCAATGTTTGCCATCCTAGACATATGTCTCATGACATTTAAGCCAATATTGTATTTACATGCAACGTGTACTAGGATAAAACTGTAGTGTAGGTTTTTAATGTGCACTGTACTAGGTCATAGTCGGGAGGTATTTTCAAGGTAATTCAACTCATTGATATCATCAAGGCAAACGGATTTTCAAGAAGGATCTCAATGAAAAACCATTTAATGTCAGAAGTTTTTTCTGAAGACAAACAGAAAAAATTGAAGGCTGTGTGGTATGCACTTTCTAAAGATAAGAAAGGTACCCAGAGAGTATTGTTACTTATAAAAATTATCTACCATATTCAAAGCAGGATTTGTGAATGCTCAGCCATGTTAAATCTCTTGTTTCCTTTGAATGTGAAAATGCTGAAAAAGTTGAGCTGCCACTAAATACTTTTGAATATCCCTTAAGAAATAATGAAGACTTGCTGATCTTGGTTTACACACATGTTTGAAAACTAAGGCATCTGCCAAGACGTACTGCTGATGTCAGTTCTGATTGTGAAGTTAGTCAAAATGAGACACATAATTCTTAATTTTTACAAAGCAAGTTCTCACAGAACTGCACCCTAAATTTGGAAGTTGTGTATTACATGAAAACAGATTAATTTAGGGTTAGTTCAATACTAAATGATTGACTGAATGATTCAAGAATAAAGGGTATGATAAATAGAAAGCATTTCTTTTTAAGACCCAGATTACTTGTCAGTACAAGGTCATCTTGATGTGGGAAAAAACCCCAGTATTTCCTATCTGGTTTGCAGGAATTGCAGGAACATAAGGTATGTGGGAGTCACACTGGGGAAGCACAGTGCAAAGTGAATGTTCCACCAAGAAGACAAAACAACAGATAATGAGACAGGAGTAAGATTCGTGAGGAGAAATGAAATCTTTTATTAAATCAGTTGACAGAGCTCAAGCGAGAACAGGCAAGGTCATCTTCAAGTCTGAAGAAGACTCCAAAATTTCAAGACAGGTATTGAAGAAAATGTTCTCAACAGTTACGTTCATCAATTGGCAAATATGAGAAAAAGATGGTCAGCACTTGTATAGTGGATGGGGATTTCTTTAAGTGTTCTAGTTAATAGTAAAATTAAAAATTATTATTTGAAACTTACTTCATGATCTGTCCACTTCTTTAAAGAATACTTACTAAGGACTTCCCATCAAGCTAGGTCTCAAAACCATAGCATATGTTTACTTGGTGAGATAGCTGAAAAATAAGTTTGGAAACAAATCTTCCCCATCCTTTTGCAGAATGAGAAAGTTTTCCCAAGCTTACCTCCTTGTTATGCAATACACAGTGGTTTTGTGAGTGTGAAAATCTTTACTCAGTCTCCTGGACACCTAGGAAAATATTCTTATGATCATCTCTGAGGTTGGCAGCCTGTCCTCTGGAACACAGACCTCTACTCTTCACAAGAGGTTTCACTCAGGAGAAAGTAGCTGTGTTTTTCAGCAGCCATTTTGCCTTACATTTCTGTTGAGATTTTTCAGTTGTTCCTAAGAGGGACACAATTTTCTCTCCTCCTTTGAGAGACTTGTTATCCAAAAGAAAGTGGTAAAAAGTGAGGAATAGAGGAACTTCTCTACCCTTCTTCTCAGCCACGCTTTTAACAAAATACATCACAAATTACAGAAATTACATAAAGTTATGCCATCTGTCACACAGACATATGACTCCTTGTTATTTCTAGAACTTTAGCAGGACAAACTGTGTCACCATGAATGTGCATTCTAGATAAGGACACAAGAGACACAATGTTCTGCTACGTAAGACACTGAAAAAACCCTAAGACAGAGTCAACGTTTGATTCTACCTTCCATTAATACATTTACAACCCAAAGAGTTTTTATGGCTAACTGGAACAGAATTCCATCTCCATTTTTCCAAAAGAAAAAAATTTTTTTTCTTTTATTTTTTTTAGGATGAAAAAGAGAACTTTTGATACAGTGAAATATTTTATTCCAGTGTTTGGGAAAACCAGAGAAAAGTTGATCAAAGTGGATTTAAGGCTTTAGACTATTTTAAGCCATCTCCATATGATGGCCTTACCAGTGAACTCGTGGCTCATCTGGTCCCTCTTGTATCCTCGGGGTTGCCGTGTCCTGTGAGGTCTCCTGCTCACCATTGGGTTATGGTCTTTTCTGACTTCTTTCTCTGGTTTTAGTGAGGCAGTCTGTCCTGGACCTAGGCTACTTTCATCACAAAATCTTTTTAAGACCAGTGTTTCTGGTATTAATGAATCAGCATGTCTGATACAAAAGTTTTGTCAAAAATTTCCCCAAGAGCTGGTTGTCATTTCATTCATGATTCAGATATCTTGCTGTTGCAATAATTCCTTGTGACCCTTCAGCTTAGCTGTCAGCTTAAAGTGCCTTTGTCATGCTTCTGTAGCTTCCTTGCTTGTAAAGAGCAGTGAGATTTGCATCTCTTTTTGTCATACACTGAATTCATCTAAGAGACACATAGGCAATATGCTATTACTGGTCTCTGGTTTGTTTATGAGAACCTGCCAAGTCTCTGTAAAACAGCAAATATAATAAAGTTCAAATATACCTAAAAATAATGCATTATTTGTTTTGATTGGACTGCACGTTCCCTCTGCATCAAACTTACAGAGAGAGAATCATGAGATAACTTCCTGAGCTCCCCTTTTGCTCACTGTCTCTGGGTCAACTCAGCTGGCTGCAGGCAAGAAAAGTCATTTTAGTTCCAAAATGCAGACATTTTTCAGAATGTCATCCAATGCAACAACAACAACAAAAAATTATTTTTGCAGACACTGGGGGGCGACTCCATTTTCAATCTCTATTACTTCAGCCATTCATTTGGAATAGACCTATCATGGCAGGTCATATTACGACGTCAGCTGTTTTAAACTTCCTATAATGAAGACTCGACAGCATTTTGTTGGAAAAGGAGTGTTTTCAGTAATACCTGCAAGATACTTCATGCTGTCCATGAATATTATGGACATATGTAGTGACATACAAAATATGTAGTGACAGGACAAGGGGTAACGGGTTTAAATTGACATTGGGGAGGTTTAGATTGGATATCAGGAAGAAGTTCTTCCCAGAGAAGGTGGTGAGGCACTGGAACAGGTTGCCCAGAGAAGCTGTGGATGCCTCATCCCTGGAAGTGTTCAAGGCCAGGCTGGATGGGGCTTTGAGCAACCTGGTCTAGTGGAAGGTGTCCCTGCCCATGGCAGGGGGGTTGGAACTAGATGGTCTTTAAGGTCCCTTCCAACCCAAACCATTCTATGGTTCTATGATACTATAATTATAATTTCATAAGCTACTTACTAATTCTTTGTCAGTCTGCTGGTTCAAGAGTATGGCATCCTGTGTTGGATGTAAGCTTTAAAAATATTTAACGCAATAGAAAACTATTAACATTTTTAAGAGTATGAAGGGTCACTCTTTATTTCAAATGTATAAGGCAAATCTTTTATATTTCAAAAGCAAACAAAAAAACCAAACCAAACCAAGCAAACAAACAAACAAAAAAAACCCACAAAAAAGTAGTCACTCTTGCCTGCAAACTTGTAGTCAAATCATACCTTTCAGTGTAGCTAGAATTACTTCTTATATATGTTAAAAATGAAGCCTATATAGAAATTAAGGGATTTATTATTTAAAAAAAAAAATTGTGCCCTTCGTGTGAATGACATCTATTCCCATTTAATTCTTATTTACAATCCATAATAGGCAACACAAAATGCTTCCAGCTGTCAAGTCTTGAAATCTGAGTTCAAAAACATTGTGATAGTGTGACAAATTGGTTGACTTTTTTGTTAGCTGATACATTGACTGTTCCTAGTACAAGCTAAAGTGGTTGAAGATACCAAAATATTTCACCTTCTGTACTCCTTTTCTTAGGAATCTAAAATCTGTGAAGTAATGATTTTTTAATTATTATTAATATTTTATTTGTTATATTTATAATCCTAGAAATTGAGAGAGAAACGTCTCTAAAATAAGTGCTGTGCAATCATGGTGCAAAAAATTATTTCACTCATTGGACTGCAAGAGAAACACACGCACAGTGTTCCTCTGGCATGAAGAAGTCATTAAACAACAGGGTAATATTACTAAGCCCTGCAATTTCTTATGTATCCTCTGAATCTTTGAAAAGAAGACACATTGATGTTTGAAGATCAATGTTTGATGTTTGAAGAATCTTTAACTTGCCTGTTTTGCTCACGTGGGGACCATAGAAGTTTGAATTGCTGTTTAAAGACAGTGAATTTCTTGATGTCTGGTTTTATGCATTGCAAAGATACCCAGAGCAAATAGCCAAAATTTCTTTTTCCAGAACACTTCATCCATGTAATGAACAGCTTTATACTCAGAGCTGAACAAAACTTAAAGTTTGCATTTTCCCCCTGTCCCTGGATCTACCACCGAGTCTATACATGCTGCATATTTAACAGTAGAGTAATTATTAAGTTTCAGCAAAATTCCTACAGAGTTTCTCCATGTCTGTAGCTTATGATTCTGCAGGCTCAGCCAGCTGTAAGATACAGCAGAGCTGAAAAATTGCTTGCTCCTCTGAAAAAGCAAAAAAGGAAATTACATGGATTTATTTTCAGTGGGACAAGCCATCTGCACTTTCCACAGCAGCTTTCCAACCTGAA
This sequence comes from Eurypyga helias, assembly GCF_000690775.1. Classification (NCBI taxonomy): domain Eukaryota; kingdom Metazoa; phylum Chordata; class Aves; order Eurypygiformes; family Eurypygidae; genus Eurypyga; species Eurypyga helias. The sequence goes on from NW_010264823.1 coordinate 24,944, forward strand.
AGTGGGCAGTAAATAAGCACATTGCAAATATCGACCGACACATGCAGTGAGTAATTGTAGCATCAAGGTATCACTGATCTAAGTGGCAAAAGTTACTGTAGTTAACCCACAGGGCAAAAAGAGCTTTGACTTTCCATTAACACTGGTTGGTACATTATCTGGTTGCATTTAGAAACATGACCTCAGTTAGATCTGGGATCTGTCCCATTTGTTGCAGTTCAGCTAAGACACAGTGTTCTTTCTGCTGGATTGACCTGTTCAGCACCTTTTTGTTATCTGAGGTTTGTCACCTCAGCAGTGACCTTGCTGTGCTGTGAGCTACCATGGGGTAGTTTTACTCCTAGGCACTGTGGTCACAGTAGATGCTGGAACTCAGCTGCAGGGTGATAACATTTTCCCACTCATTTGACCTTTTAAGTAGTGTCTTGCAATAACCCTCCTCCTTTTGTTAATACTGTTGCTTACCATTGCTTGCTTTTAATGCTCTATTTGTTCAAGCATGTGCCTGTTTTCCTTGTAATTATCAATTCCATTTTCTATTATCCAGCTGGGGTTTTTCTACTCACTTGTGAAGATGTTCAAATTTTAGCTACAGGCACGCAACAATTTTGTTTCTTAGCTCTATTTGCTCCTAACATCTGATCCTTCTTTTCAAGTATATGCCTGGAGAGGTGGTCAATGGACTGCTTTGTTTTCCTCGTCTTTAGTGGACGATAATAACTTGCTATTCTAGAAGTGTGTCTTAATTCCAGGTGGTTTTGTAACTGTTGGCTTGGGTTTTCTTCTTTAGCAAACAGCTCGCTTATTCTTCTGTTCCTGCAATAAAATGTAATCATCACTACTGCTGCTAAATGAGATGCAAAATGAATATGGAGTTTGAAAGCAGCTTCATACTTCTGCTTTGAGTTCTAGTTTCATATATATTTTCTTTTCTTGGTGAAAAATCCCATATGCCCCACGGATCAGAAAATTTAAGAACATAATCCTGGATTATACTGACCAAATTCCACTGAACAGATTAGGGAGAGATTATGTTAATGATGCCTTTAAAAGGTAATGTATATCTAAAAGCTTACTGAATGGTTTGCTATTGCCATATACTTTTGTAGGAAAATGCAAAATGTTACCAACTGGAATAATATATTTGGCAGACATTTGGCCTGTGTCTGGATTATGTAAGGTATATATAAATTTAAAATGAGCTTTCTGCTGTGGTTTGCATTATGTTAGGTATGGAAATTAGACTCTTGTGGAACACTCTGGATGGCTCTCAGATTTGACTCTACTACCAATACTGGTTTCTGATATTCATGGAGTGTAAGTACTAATACAGTTTTTGAGAGACAAATAGATGTTGATAGTCAAAGAAGAATGAAAACTTGTAATTTCTTGCAGTGATCTTTTTTCATCATTCATTTTGAACATGTGGTATGTTAAAGACAATGAAAACAACTGAATCATATATTAATACTGACATATATAATATTATTTGCATAGTTTATTATATGTATTTATGTATGTTAAAAGTGTATATAGTAGGTATTAAAAAAGAGTCCATACCTTGGTTAATCAAATACCAGCCGTGTGAGATAATGCATACATGTATATAAATAAAGTTATGCCAGGAAACAATTTTGTTTTCCAAACTTGTTCCATGCATATGGAAAGCCATTATAAATACATTGGTATGAAGAATTTTGAAGTTTAATAAGATGTATTACCTAATTATCAATGGGTATGCTTTGGAAAAATCCAAAATTTTGGGGTAAAACAAAATATAAAAGCAGTAAGGTACCAGGGGCAAAAGCAGTATCATATTTACATTATAATATGTAATTATATTAACACTAGCCCTCTCCTGTGCTAGCTAGTTCTCTTTCACAGCGATACATTGCAAATCATTTGGCTTCTGTAAGCTTCTTTTTTGACTGAACTTCAGAGATAACTAGAGCATATGTTCTTGTTTTGTGACCTACTGGATCATAAAGGCTTGTTTCTACTGTCTTTTTAGCTACATGAACAATTCTTATTAAATGCCTGACAGTAGCAGTTCTGTAAACCATTTCTATAATTTTATAATTAACCATTCTCTTAACTTTATTAATTTAAACATATTTTAAAATAAGGATTGTGCATGTATTTTCAAGGATTTTTTAATAACTTTTTGTAGGCAGAATAACAATGTATCATTTAAAGTGTCAAAGTGAGTAATTCTTTTAAAGCCTTTCAACACAGTTTTAAAGATGTACATGATTTCTGCTTAGAAGAAAAGCAAAGCATGGCATTTTTAAGATAACCTGTATATCCAGAGTTGAAAGCACTCTAAAAGCAGATTTGGGAACCTAGTGCTGTCTATACGCTTAAGTGCAGGTATTACCCCACATTCATACTTAGGTATAGAGTTCACTCTATTTTTGGTGACATATTTAAGTAGCTTGTTCTAAAATAGTTATTGAATATAGCATTTTAAAGTGAGCTACTACAAATGGTTTTTGGAAACGGCATATGCAGTGGCCAGGTCCAATATGTACAGACAGTAATAGCAAATATGCATGCAGATGGCCAATTAGAGATCTAGAACTTCATCCAAAGACCGTGGAAGTCAACAGAAAGCTTTGAACTCACATCAATGGATGTCAGGCCAACCATCCTGCTAACTGTCAGAGAGGCAAAGCTAATCCTCCTAGAGCACAAATACCCCCCAGCCATCTTGAACAATTATCCTTAAAGACCATCAATTTCACAGTGTCGATGCATATAAATTAAATTGGATTTAAAGCTCATCTGGACTCAGTGCTGAATTAGCAAATCTGAATGCTTTGGACCGGCCGCCCGCACAACATTGCTCACTTGGATCAAGGATGTCTGGCCTGTAGCCTGGTTCGACTCATGAGAATTTTGCTGAAGCGAAAGTACCACATAACAAGTAATCAAAACATTGTTAAAATTGCCATGTGATGACAGCTTGACAAGAACCTCTTTCTAAGCAGCGTTGCCTGTAGTGTATTTTATAAGGCAAGCTCTGAAGTCCTGGTTACCTAATGAGCAAAGGTCTCTTAAGAGCACAATAAATGTGTAGAACTGGATAACAATGAGAACTGAAGTTCCCTCAGATAAAGTATATTGGAAACTGCCCTTTTAAGGTGACCTACTGCAGGGCAAAAGTTAATGTCTCTGAGAAACTTAGGTGTACCTTGGTAGACAAAATCAGCATAGGGGAGTATATGGCAGTTTTAGTCAACAGCTGTTTAAGAAACTCACAGAACCACAACTGAATTCAAATTTAGCATGGGGAGAAAGGGAATAAATAGCCCACCTTCTGGTAAAATGTAAATAGCACACTGAACAAATTAAATTAAAGAATTATTTTTCCATTTTTAATACACTCAAATATGTTGTGTTAGTTCTTTGGCTTGAAGAGCCAAATACATTGTTTTATTAACATTTCCTTTTTCTAAGTTAAAGTCTCATGACCACGTACAAAGTGTGTTCACACAAATTATATCAGGACTAGAATAAGCATGATTAGACTACTTACACTGGACTGTTCCAAAATTTTGAAGCAGCTGTTTCTTAACCACATTTAATTACACATAAACTGTGTAAAGCCAACAAAATGGGTGAAATCTAAGATTAACACATCTATAATAAAATAAATGCATGTATAATAAAAAAAATGCATGTTAACATTTTTACTCAGTATTAGAAAATGTTAAACACAGGGGTGGCTTGAAGGGTGTCACATAACAGCCTAAAAAGTTAAAACACAGATATAGATTTTCCTGGCAGAAGACTCCAGGCTTCACTTAGCTGTCTGTCCTGTATGAAAAGTTCTTAAGATGCAATTGTTTTTTGCATCTTTTTCACTGCATGTTTTCCAAATAAAAGAAAGAATTATACAGCTATAATTATGCATATTCATTCATAACTGCTGAGGAGTTGAATATTTTGCTTAAGATAAGCTAGAGCTAAATGAAAATGAAATAAAAATAAAATAAATGCTGTGACATTATTTTATATCTTTGGCAAACAAAACCCAAATGGAACCAAGCGTCAATGTTTTGGAAAATTGTATTTTACTCTGTGTTTACAACTGCAACCCTGTTTGTCCATACACTGACCTAGTGAATTAATTAGGAATTAATGTCGATTCAAATTAGAGCAGCAGGTAGGTGTCAGATTTTTTAGATACATCTCTGCAGTTTTAAAATCATACTTTTTAGGTATGCCTCTGCAGCCTTTAGAAAGGTATTAGAAGGAGGAGAAAACAATCAAAATGTCTGGAATAAACTCATTAAGTCTCTACTTTAACAATATCCTTTACTCTCTTTCCTGTAGGCTGTAGGAAGTTTTTATGAGGAAAATGTTAAGCGTGATAGTCAGTTATACTAAAGATTATAAAATTCATTCTTCCTGATTAAAAGGACAAAAACTGTCAAAGATGAGTGCAAGATTTTAGGCTGTTTTTTGTTGGTGGTGTTTTTTGTTTTGTTCTTTTGAATCTGGACCTGGTTTTATTAATGACAAAAAAGACAAATGACAGAAACTGGACAGCTCACCTCCCTCTGTCACAGGCTCACTGCAGCATTACAACAGAGGTTGTTTCCCAAATAAAGCTGACGTAAGGCTGTGATAGCATCATGTCAGCCTAGTTACACAAAAGACAGAGAAGGCAAATAGAACTGAGAAGTTATGCAGAGAAATAAGAATACATACAGGAGGAGCCTAACATAAGGAGGACCAGTCAGTGCTGAAGCTCAGAATTCAGCCCAAGGCAGTGTAAGCAAGGACAGTGCAATAGAAAAAACTGGAGAATCTAGAGGCTTGTTTGCACTACAGAAGATCTTTTAAATTGGCTAATAAATTGGAAATTAAAATTTGACATACTTTTGAGACTACTGAGTTTATAGCTACCCTAAATCATTGTTTGTGGACTTTCTAAATGTTCAACTCACGTTGAAATAATAAATAACCATTCATAACTTTCTCTAACCTTTTGGTTTTCACTTCTTTTATGGTTGGCTTCTGCCTGAAGGTGAATTTAGCCGTTCATGGGGGAAAGGTTACTTATCATGGATGGAGACACCACTCTAGACATTATGAATAATAGACATATGAGATACTCATTTTCATGTTAATGTTATATCTGACCTAGATACTTGCTTTACATAAAATTGTCAGAATCCTCCAGGTCATGAGCTAGTCATCACACGTTTTTCTAAAATCTTCTGGCTCAGTGGATGCATGTGGATTTTGCAGATTTGAAAACAGACTCCAGTTTCGTTTGGCATCAGAGCTAAATTGATCAGTGAGGCTCTCAAGTGCTGTTAAGTATCAAAATACATTTGTATTGAACTTTGAGCCCGGGATTACATTTAGCCTCTAACAATACAGGGCTAGGTATATCCTACTTGCAGCTTTCCAGCACATACCTTGTGTAGACACTGAAGGGAACTTATCTACACAGACTCTTATACTCAGTTATTCTGCAATCATAATGCCCTCATCACTAATGAACGTGCCTCATTTACATTAAAACCATGTTTTATTCTCTGATCATCATCTGTCTCTGAATTCTGAGTTAACTGTTGATTCCAAACACAAGCCTCAAGAGATGTCTTTAAGCTTCATTTAAATTAAGGGGTCAGGGATAATGCTTTCTGTACATCACAGTGCACTTAACGGTGCCTTAAATGTGGAGTTAGGGGATAGTACAAAAGAAAACAGTTGGAAGCCTTATTTTGTCTGATCCGATGTATCTGTCCATAACCATGGTCCCCATGCTGTCCACATACACAACACATTTTCTAGGACACCGTAGCACTAAAAGGGGGGATGATTGGGCCAGAGCAGATGGACAGAGCAGAGCTTATGACTTAAATGTGAGAAATCCTAGGCCATCATTCTTCATGGGAAGGCCACACCACCTTGAATCCCTTTGTGTAACACCTTCTACAGGGAACCCTTACTGAAATGCACTGTGAATTTCTCTGTAACGCTTTCCTGCTTGACAGGATTTAGGCTGCTCTTTTCAACAATCACTTTCAGAGATGGCTTAAGTAAGGGCAGCAGTGCTGGTAGAATGTTACAATGTTCATCTTTTCCTTGAGAAGCTCCACATTGTGATAAAAATGTAGTTGTAGTTTTTTGCGGGGGGGGTGTGACGGGACCCCCACAAAAAAACACCCTCACAACAAAACACAAGGAAAACCATCAAGCAATGAAACTGGAGATGCATGCAGAGAAATGTGCATGAAAGAAAAAACTGTAAGAAAATGGCAAGCATTAGGGATGCATTTGGTTAGAAATGTTGAATAAAGGTGAATATGGTAATAGAAAGAAGGGGAATCATATGAATCTTCAAGTCACTGGGCAACAAACACTGAATAAGTAACACAGCAGAAAGGGAAAGACTGAATTTCGGAGATGGGATAGAATGAGGCAGTAAGATAGAGATAGGCTGAAAATCTGAATTAAAATATGATGAATCACCTGGACTTACTTATAAACAGATATTATAGGATAGTAAGTGAAGTTTATTTACAAAACCAAAAGGGTATGTAAAAGCAGAAAAATAACAAGGAAACATTGTTTTAAATGAAAATAAAAATTATAATGTGATAAAAAATGTTCATATAATAAAAAAAAATAATTAGATTGCCAACCACAACAACTTGCTTTTTGCAGTTGGTATTCCTAACAGACTGAACAGTTTGCTATATTGATAATTTGTCTGACAAACCCTTTGAAGGAGTTGAAAATATAAAGACTGAAAAAAAAGTTAATATATTTGAAAATATAACTATTGTTGAGGACTTGTCAGTTATATGTAATAGAGAATTTTTGATCTATTTGGGATTGTTTTATCTTCTCACAAGTGCTCTGCATTTTTGTTACAATGCTATTTCTTTTTTCATAAATATAAATGTCCACAAAAGCATTATTCTGCTGTGGTCTGACTTAAAAACCAGTAGGGATCCTTTTCAGTTGTAAAACTGTCCTCAGTGCTTTCTGTTTCATTCAGTTAGTATCTATCTCCAAAACAGCAAACTGGCATGGTGGAAGTTTGCTGTTCTACTCTCATAACTTCTGTTCGTGTTGATATACTTTGGTCAAATGTGACAAAATAGTAAAGGCCACAGGGTTGTGCAGTTTCTGCCGGCTTTGTGAGTGGAAGGAACCATAAAGAGAAAGACTGTATGTGATACTATCCTTATTAAAAAGCAGAAAATCCAGGCATGAGACTTGGGAAGTCTCCACAAATCCAGACTTCATCAGTTCTGTTGCAATGCATTTGTGGAAATATGTATAAATAAATAATAAATGAAGAGTGATGGGTTCATGTGACAAATGAATCAATACCCTTAGGGAAATGGGGTTCTGTGATCATACACCGCCCTTCACTAAGATCTGTCCAATTCTAGGAAACTGCTTAAATAGCCATCTTAGCTCAAGAAGATACTCATTATTCTGATGCTGCTTCTTTAATTCCAATGAAGTTTCTGCCTCCCTGGTTCATGTTGTCTGTGAAGAGCAGTGTGCAAAATGGAATGTCTGCAAGTATTTCTAGAGAAGAGCTCTCATGAGCACAGCTCTCTCCACATCTTTCCCTTAAATAGTTTCTTCAAATAAAGCCGTCACTAAGCATAGTGAAGTCAAGTTGGTGGTCAAGTTGCTTTATACATGTAATACATGTTAATAGTTCTCTGTTTCATCATTTTGGGGTGTTTGCAGTGCTGCTGCAGTTGATACATCTGCCATGAAAATTTAAGGTGAGCTTTAATAACTACTCTGATTGGCAATATTTTTTACTAATGATACTAATCTCTAACTGTTCAACACAGTGGATGGTTATATAATCTAACTGTGGTGTTTCAATCTAAACTGCATGCTCATGTAGCAAAGCCAAATTAAAGACATAGAACTCTCTGGAAATATGTAGTCCAACTGATGCTCTGAATTAGGCAAGAGCTTCCCGTGACTGTCTAATCAACACCATGTCATGAAACATGTGCAAGTGCTTGATTTTAAGTTTTGCAATAAGCCTTCCTTCTGAGATTCTAGTGTTTATTTTGGGAACATGAATCCCTAAAGCTGGAAGTATTTTTCTTGAGAAAATGAACAGTAACTACTGTTGTGGAGAACAAGATCAGATGTTCAGTTTAAATTAACCTAATAATTTTTAACCCTGCTACTGATGCTTTAACATTTAGGTAAGAATCTATTTATATATTCAGACTATTAAGCTTTCAAAGCTCTCAAATATTTGGTTCATAAATTACAGACGACACAGCATCAAAGAAAAAGGGAGAAGATAAAAAAAAGAGCTGCAAGTCTTTGGAAGAAAGGCTTTATATTTTGAATTTTAAAATGTACTCCCAAAACAAAGATGCTTTATCACCACAAAAATATTTTATTCCTAGGTTTATTTCATATGGTAAATAGTTCTGTCAGCAGAACAGAATGCAGATGAAGGAGTTGAAGGACAGGAATAGAATAAAGGAGTCCAGAGGCCAAGAACAAGAACTATGAAGTATGTTTAAAATACACATATATTACTCCAAATAATATAAGTTTTATAGTATTTCCAGTTTTATCTTTTTTTAAGGAAGTGAATACCCACAAGATATTTCTTGTATCTGCAGGGCAGAAACCAGTATCATAGCGTTATACATCTTCTATGATTGTGCTGCATTTTAAGATTATAGCATACTTCAGTATTTCTTAGAATATTTTAGTGATCTACATCAGCATCATTGATTAGACATGCTTTTCTCAAAATAGGCTTAAGAATGTGTATTATTCTGCCTTGATGCAGTGCTTTCACATATGTGGAAGGTAAGCACCCGATGATCATTTAGATACACAATGATGCTGCAATGCAAATATTTAAATAGACTGATAGAAGAGTGTAAAATAGCAAGTTAAAGATTTCCCCCCCCCCCTCAGGTCAACTAGAAGTCTATTAAAAATGAATTTATTAATATAAAAGGACCAAATACTGATAACTACAAAATAGACTGGTAGCTGCTGTACAAATATTTTATTATGCATTAGTACTGAGTAATTAGCATGAATATGATTTACTGTAACTGCCCCAAGCCTGCATCATCTCTGTTCACCCACTGCAAATGAGTATGTTTTAAATTGGATTAACCCAGCGGAATCAGGGGTGCCCAGAAAGTACAGAGTTGGCAACCAAAGAGCTTATAATGGAATGAGACAGAAACATAGAAGTAATTTTAAAAGACACTCTTGCATGCAGAAAGGTTTATTAAAGTGTTAAAATGACATTTGACTAAACGGATCAAGTTGTTGCAGGTATGGAGATTGGTTGATCGAAATGCATTCTTTTTAATATACACCTCAAATCCAATTAACTTCAAGTAGAAAGGGAATATGATGTATCTTGTTAAAGTAGCTAAGGTATCAGGCAGAAGTCAAAGGTAATAGTGGCAATGATGTGAGGGAGCTGGCATAAGGCTGTAAATCCTTAAGAGCTGGAGAGGAGGAAAGAAAACATAAAAGCAACCTGAATTGAGTAATGAAGAAGTAAAGAATAAGTCTAATGTGCCACCTGTACAGTATAAGATAGTTCCTCAAAAAAGATATATATGAAGAACTTGGAATTGGTGTTTGGGCAATGACAAATTACAGCAGTCTGTATTACATCTATTTTGGTGTGGGGTTTTTTCCTCTAGTTTAGCTCTCCTGACATCTTAGAGGGTGCAGCACGTCAGCTGAATCTGGCTTGCTGTCCCAATGGCAGTCCCTGCAGAATGAATGCTCCAAGCTGTTTTCTTCCGAGGTACTCTAGAAAATGGGCTTTTCCCATCTCTCCTCCCCAAAAAATGAAAGAAAACGAACCCACGTTTTCCATGGGAGAATGCTAATATGGAGTCTCACTTTCTTGTGCCTCATAGTGAGGCTTTGTTTTGCCTTGTAGACCTTGACAGCAGGAA
>NW_010264823.1:34918-51008 GCF_000690775.1 Eurypyga helias
AAATCTTCTGCGTCTGTGGGCTCTGATGAAGAAAAGCTGAACCTTCAGCATGTTTTTTCAACTTTTCTTTGTTCCAACTTTCAGTCTCCCTCCTGTAACTGTCTGTGTCAGTATGGTACAGGCATTTTCTGTTTAATCTCTGTAAGTCCTTAAATACTGAGAGAAATTTTTCATAGCTGTTAAATTTTGTCAGTAAAACACCCTGCCCCCAACTTCCTGTTGATGCAGAAGCAAGATTGGGTCAGCAGTGCCAGTGTGTCAGCACTGATGCATTTTTGTCTCAGGTAGATAAGGTGTTCAGCAAAAGAAATAAAACACAAGCATATTTATTTATTTATTTATTTTCCCCTGGAAAGAACAGCTCATTCCCCAATGCAAAGGCTGATGAGACAACTTTCAGGGGTAGTGGCTCAGGGCAGCCCTGTTGCCTCTAACACATATTAACAGGGTTATAGGGGCAGTACGGTTTATGAGTGTGAGAGGATGCCAGGAGGTGCATTGTCACGTAGCCCCGTGGCATTGGTACCCTGGGAGATCTACCTGCATGGCATGAGCCCCACTGGGGATGTCTGCCCCCAGGCAGGGCATGCCAACTCCAGGGTCTCCAGGTGCCCCACAGGCTGCGCAGGGCTTCACGGTGGAGAGCATTTTGCTGTTCTGCTTGTTTTAGGGAATAGAATGGGTTAAAGATATTAGTCCAGTACATTTCTTGTAGCCACGTATAGCATCAGTCAGAACACACTCTGAGTGCTTTTAAAATGTTTATTTATAACAAGGGCTGGATATGAGTTTTCCATTGGAATTTCCCAACAGAAAATGTAGCTTCTGGAAAACTGATTTCTGTGAGAAGTTTTTTATGATGCCAAAAAGTATGTTATCCTTTCAAAAATTAGCATATACTTTATATCAATTTTTATTTGAGCCAAAGCACAATCTAGTACAAGAACTTCAAACAGCAGTCTGCATTTTCTTATGGTACATGGATTTCCTTATGGGGCAGGTAACCCCCCTAGACCCATTCTTCTTACAGGGCAGCATCCCTACAGTGCTTCATCTTCCATAATGTCACTCAGTCTGAAGTGGATATTGTCTCACAGCGTAAGGCAGGGTGTGGGCAGTCTGGCTCTACAGAACCTATTGCACATTAGGTGCACCACAGGAAAAATGAGTTTCATTTCTTAAGTGATTCACATCACAGTGCTTCAAGCCATTCCAACAAATCAGAATGAAACACTACAGTTTTAGGAATGCCAAAATACTCATTTTTAAAACTGCAGTGAGCAGCCTGGATCATATGGGGTACTGTAATTTGAAACATTTTTTTTTTCTCTGTAAAACAGTTCAGGATAAACTTGCATTAGTTCAGACTGTAAATGAAATATCATTGGAATATTCTTTAGAGTTAGAATATATTTTCGGGTTTTTTAATACACTTTCACTTGTGACCACTACTATTCACTTAGAAAATATTTAATTTCAAGAATGGTTCATCCTGTTAAACTGTCATGTAAATAAACTGAACTTCCATACGATGGAAATAAAAATAAACTTTAAGATATGTTTGAAATTATTCTGGTTATGAGAAAACCTTTTCCAACATATCTTCCTGGGCATATTTAATCCCCTCCCACCAACCCCCCAAAGCAAGAAATCAAAGAAAAGCAAATCATATATTAGTTCATGGATTACAGAGAAAAAATATTTTAAACACACGTCCTGATTCCTCATTACTGGTATTACCATAAAAATACAGGTCATACTAAAATACAGAATTTCTGTGAAATGTCAGCTTGCTTATTTCTGGTTCATTTGAGGGGGGTTGGATATTTTATTTATTTATTTTTCCTTAAAAGGTAGTAACATTTAGAGAAGTTAGAAAGGATGAGATTCAGTGAAGAAATTAAAATTAAAAAAAAAAAGGAAACTAAATGTTGTTATGATGAGTCAAAATTCATACTGTGGCAATTCATTTAGGGCATACTGCAAAAACTATGATTGCATTTCTTCACTGAAGTTTGATTCTTCTGTGATGCTATTGTAGTTCCTACTTCTTTTTCCATTTACTCTATGTAATGCATTCACTTCTAAACTTAAGTCCAAGATTACATTTTAAACCATACCTTCTACATTAATGTATTTAATGTTCTGTGAGGTTCTTTGTCTTGTACTTTTCAGCATAATAGGGATTCTGTTTACTATATAGATCCTTAGCAACCAGCAAAGCAAATCATATATGATTACTTTTTGATGAGCTTGCAAAAACCAGTAGATGTTAGTGCATCAATCAGCTAGTAAAAATATATTGTGCAAGTGTTTAAATTATGTGATAAATGTTATATAATATGTTATATTATATGTTAAATTATTTCAAAGACTAAGTTCTATACTAATTATAACATTTTTTTTCTCATATTTAGATTTTAGACAGTGCTGGCAAATGAGATCGAAATGAAACCTTGTCTTCTTTCTGCTCCATGAATTAACTGTATAAATACAACATTTTTGTTCATCAGTAGGCATATTTTCACATAGCTTAGTTATATTTAGAAATCTTCTCCTAAATCCTAGTCCCTACATCTAGGTATTGCCTAACCTTTTCCCTTAGAGTATCTTGGCTACTTAGACTGACTGGGGAAAGGAGGAGGGGGACAAGGTGAAGAAGAGCTACAGATACTGCATACTGTTCCTGATGTAATAGAGGAGAAATTTAATTAACATACACCTTCTGTACATAGTCTTCCAGAATCTAATTATATGAAGTGGCAGATTCTTATGGATGAGAATGGCTATTCTCCTTATTTTTAACTGAGTGAAGCGTAATAATTCAAACCTGTCCATTGTCCTTTAAAGTTCAGAGCCTCACCATTTGTCACAGCCAGGCTTAGTAAAGGTGCTGTGTCACAGCACACAGCATTGAGGGAGCTTCATTTTGACCCTCTGTTTTAAAGAGCTTTTCAGTTATTAACATACAGACAAGTTAAACTAGTGTCCATGTCTTGAAACAGGATGAATAAAAAGGCTCTTTGCCTATTCTGAACATGTCATCAGTAACTTCCAGAAAAGAAATCCAGGATTAATTAATTATTTGACTTTTCATAAAACCATGCACTTTTCTTACTTGTCTATTCTATTCCCCAGAAGTCTAATTTCTCTGCTTTTTAAGTCAGGCAACACAACACTAACATCGCTTTTAACCCTTTTGATGTTAAAAGCTACCCTTGGCTGGGTTCAGTGTGGCAGTGGTAATCAATACGTGTGATAAACTCTCATTTGACAGATACAACAGATGCTGAGTTAAAAACTCTAAAGCACAAAGGGTAAGGACTGGATAGGACTTTCAAGAATTCACAATCTTTTCCTTCTCAGTGATTTTCCTACCAAAATCCTATTGGCATCAAAACCAGGAATTAAAATATTTGGAGTCTGATCCATAGCCAGGTTATTTTTATCTAATATCTCAGGAGACTAGAAAAAAACCAGTAATGTGTAATAGAAGGGGTCAGGAAAGGAGCAAACCTTAGTAACATATGAGTTTACTTGGCATAATGCAGAATATGCTAATATATTTCATATACAATAGAATAAGCACCCTTTCAACAGTTTATGTACATTTGAAAGTAATTAATATTGATTTAAATAGCTAACATTTATATCTGGAACAAACCAGAGAAGAGAAAAATAAAACTTAGCAATGGTAATTCATTAGTAAAGTATAAATGAATTGCCAGGTTATTACATAAACAATGTTAATGAGGCAGTGTGCATCTTGCTGTGATACCGGCCTTAGTTGGAGTCCAAATAACTTTAGTGTTAGCATGCCAACTGTAACTCCCCAGTATGCACATCTAGAAAGGCTTCAGTCAATGATAAGTAATGACTAATTTGCTCAGCCACTTCTTAATGCCTTCTGGAGAAAAGTATGGTAATAAGAAAGTAACTCCTCCCCACCTTCCTCGTGTCTTGGTATATCAGTATAAGTAAGTCCTTAAAACAAATATGTACTGAAGAAAACTGATTTAAAAAAACAACCAACCAAACAAAAACAACCACCACCAAAAAAAATTCATTAAAAAACCCCAAACCTTTCATGTTAAAACAAGGAATGAGATTTTCATGTGGTTATGCAATATAAGGTTCAAGTGTCATATTCTAACCTCCCCCATGCTCCCAAACCCCACACCTTATGTTATGCTTGTAGGCTTCTCTGTAAAGTGATGCAAAAAGATGGTGTCTGTTTCTTTTGTAGAATATAGTTGTACCATTTTCCATCCCACATATAGCTGGAGACTCCTTTAGGTGACAGTTTATCCATTGCAGGAATCTAAACTCCTCTGGCATAGATTTTTTTATTACTCAGCTCTCCTTTGCTTAGTAACACATGACTACTCACCACAGCATTAGGCTCATTCAACTAGTGAATGGGTGTGAACCACAGGCTGCATCATGTCATTAAAAGCAACTAACAGTTACTTTCACAAATCTATCCAGTTCCACTCACCAACTAATATGTTTAGATTTAAATTTACTTCTTGATTTAAGATGTTCTGATACTGTGAAAATCTCAGACTAATCTGGTCTCTAAAGATCTTTCAGTGAGATTAATAGATAATAATGGAATGAAGTGGAAATGGAATAATACACTTTTAATTAAATCTTGATACAAGCTCAGTTGTCTAGAAAAAAATCCTTTCAACAGTGCATTATTTAGGGACTTGCACTTTTTCTGTATGGTGGCATTATCCTAACAGAGTATTCCTTATGTGGTTTTTACTTTTGTTCAATTATTTCTCTACAAGCAAAAATCCACCAGCTGCAGGAAAGATACCAAATGAAATCTCACAGTAATCATCATATGTTATAAAGAACAATGTCCTCCTTGCTATTAAAGACAAGGTGAATTCCTAGCTTGGAAAATAAAATGCAATGCAAGAGGAGATTCTAATCCATGCTGGAAGCTTTTTGTTTGCATGTGTTCTGAGTATGCAGGTGTGGCACTGAAGCTTTACGTTAGACTGCAGTAATCTAACCAGACCTGTGCTCTTTTTTCCAAGGAAGCAACATTATAAAGCTCTAGAAAACTGAAAAATCAGGCTTTCATACACTTATTGTTAAAAAAATAGCTTTGTTAGGACCATCATGTTAGTCTTGTCTAGGCTTTGTAGGTCACTCATCTCAGTGGTGTTGGATCAGTTTATGCTGGTACCGGATCTGCCTCAGCAGAACAGGTTTCAGATTTCTTAGCCTGATTTAGACTTCCAGATTATACTAGGTAGGCAATCTGCTATTTTGGCAGAGAATGCTTTCTGTATATATATTATATAGCATGGGGAATTAGTAAAAGGCCTTCTGAAAGGACACATACCAGATAGATAAACATGTACATCTCCTCATACCATAATTACCTGGTTTATAGGTAATTATGATAAAAAATACCTGAGTTAAAGGTAATTATGGTAAAAATGGACACCATAAAACGTCTTCCAGTATGAACTCATCATAGATACCGTGTTTTTGGTTTTTGTGTGTTTTTTTTTTTTTTAACAGCTTCAAGAAAAATGCCTCTACAAAGTATAGTAATACAATCATAATTCCTAGAATCCTTGTCTTTCCTTGACCACACATTTGTTGTTCTCAGTTGGCTGCAAAGAACTGTGTACAAAATCAAAGAAGCAACCACTTGTCCTCAAGATCTTGAAAAGCTCTGGCTAGACATTTAATAATGCATCTCCGTATGATGCTGAAATTTCATGTAGAGAGGAAAGAAGACTATATATGCTTTACTGTGAAAAACCTAACTAAGCACTTTAGAATTATGACAAGAAGATATTACACCAATTGCTAACATGTAAGGGACATGCATGCTCACTATTAACCTCCCATTCCCCACTGGAGCAGGGGTTAGTGCTAGTCCTGCAACCTCTTGTGTGACAAAGGCCCTTAAATGTGAGGCTATAGGCAGCTCTAGAACTCTGTCGCTTTTGTTCTCCTGTGATTTAAAAATGACATTGGAAACCTTCTTATCAAGGACACATTGCTGAGAAAACAGCTGAGTTCCAGGATACAAAACCAAATGTTTGTTATTGGAGAAGTTTTGTTCAAAGTTTTGATCAATTCTTGATTGCCTTAACAGGAATCAGACCTTTGAACAATGTTAATTGAATATTTTTAACATATAATAGTCATGCAAAGTTGAGAGATGCTGGCAAAGGATCTCTTCTAACCAGTCCTAGGAGAGATGTGAGTTCACCATTCAGTCATGAGTTGAAGTTGCCAGGCTGCTTCTCCAAGGGCTGATACTTAGTCATTCCCTTCTTCCATACCATTTACAGAAACATCAGATTTGTACATATGTATGGATGGTAAACTCGGACATCACATCAGTCTGGCACATGATTGTGCTGAACATGTAAAACTCTCCTGATACATGCACAGAAAAAAGGTAAATAGAATGCTTACTATCCTGAGGACCAGGATGAAAGAGACCATCCTGAAGGTCATCAGAGTTTCTTTTGCATTGTAGGTCCTGAACTGAGAGACTAATGTGGAGTTTTGTGTGTCACATGCAGAAACTGCATATGGAACATGGCCACTGTTATCAGTCATTCTGTGCAAGCAGCACTGTTAACAGGCTTTTAATAGAGGACAGCGAGCTGAATGCTGTACATGAAAATAAATCAGTTGTGCCAATACAGATGAGCAAAACTCATAATGATGGAGAGGACTGTCTCTGAATAAAGATTAAGTAGAATTTGACCCACAGTAATAAATGATGGACAAAAGGGTACAAATTTTAATAGATGATGCCATTTGAAAGGGTTTATTTAATTCGTTACAATACTTATTATTCATGCGTTTTAATATTCAAAATAGTGTCTTAATTCATAGCTTAATCTATGTTAATAAAAACAGAATCCTTAAACAGTTCCTTTCTCTTCTCACAAGAAAACCTTCATATGCTTTTATTATCAGTGATAGGAAATTTCATTTCCTGAGCTGGCCAGAAATCTCTGTTGAATTTTCTACAGCTGATAACTTGAAACTATTCCTTTCATTGCAAGAAGCTGCTTCCTCTTGTCTGAGATACTTTTTTGCCTGTTTTCACTTGTCTCCTGCAATTATGGTGATTTTTTTTGATAGAAGATCCTCTTTGTTTCCTGGACATATTTGGTACAATGCTCCTGCAGATTAGCTTTTGCAAATGAGTATTTTAAATTTCCAGAGCTCCTATCTATGCAGTTTATTAAAATATTCTCCCTTCTCCCTTTCATCCGGAAAAAGAGATTTTGAGTGAGTTTTTCAGATTTTTGTTTTTATATTCCAGAGCCTGTAATTGCAAAATACAAGAAGTTACTCATAGAAGCATAGAACATCAGGTTGGAAGGGACCTTGAAGATCATCTGGTCCAAACTTTCTTAGCAAAGCATGGTCTAGACAAGATGGCTAAGCTCCCTCTCCAGCCAAATCTTAAGTGTCCAGTGTTGGGGAATCCACAGCTTCCCTGGGGAGATTATTCCAATGGCTGATTGTTTTAATTGTGAAAATCGTCCTCTTGTGTCCAATCAGAATCTCCCCAGGAGTAACTTGCACCCATTACCCCTCATCTTTTCCATGTGACTCCTTGTGAAAAGGCAGTGTCCATTTTCTTTGTAGGCACCCTTTAAATACAGGAACATGGTGACAAGGTCTCCCTAAGCCTTCGTTGTTCAAGGCTGAACAGACCCAGTTCTCTCAGCCTTTCGTCATAGGGCAGGTTTCCCAGTCCTTTGGCCATCTCTGTGGTCCTTGTCTGGATGCTCTCCAGCGTCTCCACATCTTTTTTGCACAGTGGGGACCAAAACTGAACACACTGTTCCAGAAGTGGCCCGACAAGTGCTGAGTAGAGTGGGGTAATGACTTTTTATCTCTGCTGGCGATGCCCTTGTTGGTGTAAGCCAGCATCATGTTGTCTCTCTTTGCCACAGCAGCAGACTCTTCACTCATATTGAGCTTGTTGTCTACAGGACCCCCAGGTCCCTTTCCACAGAGCTGCTCCTCAGCTGGGTAGATCCCAGCCTGTGTTGCACCCCTGGATTATGTTTTCCTAGGTGCAAGACCTTACATTCTTGTTAGCCCACTCTTCCAGCCTATCCAGGTCTTCCTGCAGGGTGGCTCTGCTTTCCACGGTGTCCACTTCCCCACTCGGTTTGGTGTCACTGGCAAACTTAATCAGGGTAAACTTGATCCTATCATCCAGATCACTTAGGAAGATATTAAACAGCATTGGGCCCAGTATCAATTCCTGGGTGACCCCGCTAGTGAGAGGTTGTCCGTTTGAAAAGGAGCTATTTGCCATCACCCTCTGGTAATAATCAGGCACTTCCCCTCCCACCACACAGACTACTTCTTAGACTGTAACACATCAGTTTCTCGAGAAGGCTGTGGGAAACCGTATTGAAAGCCTTAGAGAAATCCAGGTAGACAACATCCACTGCTTGCTCCACATCAACTGAGCAGGTTACTTTGATGTAGAAGGTGATTAGGTTCATCAAGCATGATTTGCCCTTGGCAAATCCATGCTGGCTTTTCACAATCACATCATTTGACTTGTGATAGCCCTCAGGAGGATTCATTCCATAACTTTTCCAGGGACTAGAGTAAGATTGATATGCCTGTATTGTATATTAAAAAAATCTAATAAAACTTCCTCCCCTTTGTTGATATATTGATACTTCTCCCTATGATCTGTATATTTCTAGTGCCTTACAGGATGTGATGAGAGAGCAATCACCTGAAATATATTGTTTTTCTTGCTATAGGAAAACATTCAAACCTAAGACTCATGGAAGCAAGAAAAGAGTTTGGGAAAAGTAGTGATAAACTATCAGTTAGACTAATGGAAATTTTTTTTTTTTTCTTGGAAAAGAGCAAAACAAGCATGCAAATATTTTCTCAGAGTAATAATTCCTTGTGTGCTGTCTTCCAGGGAAACCATATGTGTATATTCTCTCTTACACAAAGCAGACTTAGTCACTAAAGACTACAGCTTAATGATAGTTAAAATCAACATATGTTTTGAAATTGAACATTTGGTACTTAATACTGAAAATATAAGGTGCACTGGAAATAACTAAAATTATTTTAACTACTGGGATAATCAACATTTCTGAGTCCTTACCTATTGAATCTTAAATAGTGTTTTTTTAGAGAGGAATAGTTTTATAGAGAGCAAGCATCTATTAACTTCATATGGTCATGTCTCTGGAGTTTTAGACACTCTTCATTTTAGCCTCCTCAAGGATGAGAAAATCAGTCTGAGATCTCTGTGTTTTCCAGTTTGAGTTATTTAACTATTTGAATACTAAATATGGTGTTATCACTAATCACACTTTAAAAAAAATACTAGCTCCTTTATCAGGAGACCTAACTATTTTTATGATTACTGGTCATTGTGTCCTAAGAAATTTTATTGGATTCAGCCTCAAGAGACAAAGGAAGAAAAAAACAGTTTTTCAGAACCTCATAAATACTGGACATGATCTTGTTTCCAAATCCCTGAGCATCCATACTAAGGTTCCAGCACAATCTCAGATAGTTAAAGAGAGACCAAAACTGAAAGAGTCCAAGGTTAACAACAGAGGTTTTGAAGATCCGAAGTTGATCTTGGGTGAAAAATTTCAGGTATACTCGATTCTCAGAAAGCTCCCTTGAAAAAATACAGTTGCATCCATTCCAGACCTGTATGATAAGGATAGACTGACAGGTTTCTCTTCAGAGACATACTATGAAGTGCTCAGATTCTACAAAGTTGATGGCTGAAATACTTCATTTCAATGAGGGTTTGTAGAAACCCAAGAAAAGCAAAATACATAGGAAGTTCCTTTTACATTTTTGCCATGTCTGAACTAGATTCTTGTGTTCTACTGACAAATGTCAGCAAGAAATAGACCATTTTTTTAAACTGCTTTGGTCAAGACTCATTCCCTGAGGTAGTCAGGTGGTCATTCCACCCAGGGATCACTAACAAACCTTTAATAACCTGCTGACAGGTTTGATTTTTAAACTTTTTTTTTGATAGAAATGCAATAACATCACAACATTTAAACATTTTTCAAATTATTTCAGTGATGGTTTTACCCTTAGGTTTTTGTATTGCTTTTCCATTTGTATGAGGTAATCTAAGGTTCCTCTGTCTCTCTTGAGGCACTGTAAATCTCAGTTCCTTGGTTCTTGATTTCATACTTTGCATGTTTCAGGCTATCTCCTAAGAAATCTGAAGGTAGTTTAAGAGAGTGTGCGTATTTTATGACTCTCTGTGCACTGGTGCAATTCGTGGTATCCTCAAAACCTAGCTTTATGCGAAAATATAACACACCTTGTACATAAAGTCAATAATTTATTGGTATATATGAAATCATAATAATCTAATGCAGGAATAATTACTAGTCCATACCTGATTATTACAGAAAATAAAAAGAAAATAAAGAAATTAATATATCTACAAAGAAAGTGATAGTAATACTTCTAAATTGGTTGAAAAAGAAAATAAATTAATGTATCTACAAAGAAGGTGATAGTAATACTTCTAAATTGGTTGTACACACACTTTCTAGTATTTAACTCTTTTCCCTGTATTATGGTCACATTTCCACTGCTCCTCTGGGTCCTAAGGTTGACAGCTTCATCTTAGTGTGTGTGTGTCTGCGTGTGTGTGTGTGTATAGCAGCAATTTTTTATCATATGGGGTCCTTTCCCAGGAGGAATATGATGTTGATAGCTTTTTCTCCCTTTCTTCAGGATCTGACTGAGGCTGTTATATATTTGCTAGCATACTATTGCACCTTGCTTCTTCCTCATTGGTCTGCACCTTCACATTATGTCTGATTTTATGATTTATGTTTTCTTTTACATATATTAAATACTGTTCCTCTGATATCTTCTCCTGTCCCTAAACCCAGTTTGTCCATCATCTCCATGTTTGCACCTTTTCAGCTGACCATTTCTGAGTTGTTTATAGCCATGGGCCCTGAAGTGCCAAACTATGCTGAAGGCAGCATGAGCTTTGTCAGGAAGATGAAATCTTAAACGAGTGTTTTCTCTGACCAAAGCATCTCTCACTCTCCTTTATCTTTGCTAAGAGTGAGCTTACAGATTTGATCAGCTTTTCCTGGAACAGGTCAGAAGTCCCACATGAAAATGTCAAACTAAAAAGATCATTTATGTTAGAAAAGTCCTTTAAGATGAAGTCCAACAATTAACCTAACACTGCTAAACCATGTCCCTAAGCACCTCATCCACTTGTCTCTTAATACCTCCGGGGTGGTCATTCAACCACCTGTCTGGGCAACCAGTTCCAGTGCCTGACAACCCTTTAGGTGAAGAAATTTTTCCTAATACCCAGTCTAAAGCTTCCCTGGCACAATATGAGGCTATTGCCTCTTGTTCTAAAATATCAGTATTTTGTCAACATTTTTCTCAACACAAATCCAAAACATAGCCTTACACTAAACCATCAGTGTGTTATCAACATTCTTCTCAACAAAAATCCAAAACGTAGCCTTATACCACCTACTGTGAAAAAATTAACTCTATACCGGACAAAACCAGCACAAAGTGCCTATGATACATCTATTGAGTTTAAATGGTGTCCCTCTATTTCCCATAAAATGATTGGATTTCTATTATTGATGACAGAATAAAGCAACACTGTTGGGAAGTAATGTGGTGAATCCCGCCTGAAAATTAATTTACAATGAAAATATTATAATTTTAAAAATAGTAAATGATAATAAAATTAATTTCTGGACACGGAAATAAAGTACATGATAAGTAATTAAGTCGCTGAATTGAAAGAATATAACCATTGATTCTCATGCCTGCAAGTTAAATTTTTAGATTTCCTTTGTTTTTGAATCTCTATTTTATAATACATGGCTAACATGAGAAACAAACTAACATTTTTATGATTATAGTATCTGTCTCCTGGTTGTGTCCTAAGCTGTACACTTTCGTTGCTTTTCCTTACAGACCCCAGAATCTTCTATCTCAAAATTATTAGAGTTCTCCTGATTGCCCTCTAGCTTGGTATTTACAATATTCTCTGGAAAAGGAAGACGGAGGTACTTGAATCTCTTTAAGCAGGGAATAAGCTTATACCAGTCCTCTTACTTAGGAGAGTGATCTGGTTTGCAGACAGTTTTGGAAATTTGAGTACCACTTCCAAGTCCTCCTCCTAGTTCTTTCTCAGCAGAAAATCCTGAGTGACCCAATCTTCTGTAGGTGACCCAACATTTTATGACTCACTGTAAGCATGGGAGAGAGAATTTCCACAAATATCCTTTACTCTAACATTGCCTACCAATTGGCTGAGACCTATGTCAGTCCCATTTTGCCACTGCTGCTGCTACTACTCGGTTATCTAGGAAACAATGATTTAACTAAACGATGTCGACTACCCCATCTGTCATAGGTATTGTAACACTGAATGTTGCAATTATTACTAGTCTGTGAATATGGACTTTATGGCCTGCATTGTGGAGCAGAACAATTCAAAATCTGTTACTTCTTTTTAATATGTTCCACAGAGAATTACTCATACAGCTCAAGAATATGTTAGTGTTATAGATGATAATTTTTTCAATGTCATGTAAAAATTTGTTTTCATTACATTTTTTTATAGGAGTAATAATTTCAAGAGCTTCTTTTTCCTCTGTTGCTGCAGAAATGAAAACAGTTTTATTTCAGATCTTTCAAGATGAATTCTGATTTATATTCTGAAATATAAATAAATACATGACTTTCACTTTCTAACTTCAGATATTCCAAAGATGTCAATTAGAGAAAAGATATTTGATCTTTTCATGGATGTTTGTTATAGTCTATTAATTTGACTCATTCTGAGCTTGCCATTTGATGTTTCTAATCAGCATGAACTTCAGTTTATACTTGAACTTTAATTGTCTACAGCTATCTTTGTTAATACAATTTAGTTCCATAAGTATGTATTCATGATAATTGCATAAACCTTTGGTGTCCAGGCACTGGAGGTAGAAAGTAATTCTATACTAGCTTGTCTCTCAGTTGCTGTGTAGCTTACCTAGAAGCAATGTTTACTAGCCTGCATCAGGACCCTGCTACCAGACTAAACATAATGTAGAAGTGACACTCTAGATTCTTACAATGAATCATTTTTCCTTTATAATTTGAAATAGGTGCTGTCACATTTTCATTAACTTTCATAGTTTTTGTATCAAAAACAAAGAATAGTTCAACCCATATGGTTTCCAGCACTGAAGAAGAGCAGCAAGAAAACCAGAAAGGTCTCTATCCTAAGCAGCTCTTCTAAAGACATCCTCCCATTCTGGGGTGAGTGTGGGGATGTGTGATTTATACCAGCTGTAGTTAAACTAAAAATTAAATAATAACCGTTATAGGAGCACCTTGCCTCTCACGTTCATTGAAGAGAGAAGGTAAAATAATCACTGCTTTTCAATGTACAATTGTGATGTTGAGGCCATGTGGATAAAGATGAGACAGAGTCTGGTTCCAAATGGAATATTAGTATTTCATTGCACTTGACAAATAGTACATCTGGAGCTTTCAATTAATTTACTCCTTTAAAGATCAGACTTGCTTTAAAGCTTTGGGCAGAAAGATTCCTTGTATCCTTATATAAATAGTTCTACATAGCTGGAAATAAAAAGATCGATATTTAACCCTATATTCTGCTTTCTCACAAACTGTATTTTCCACTACCATTAAGCTGCATCTTTCCTTTAACTTACCTCACTGAGAAAGCTTAGAAATTATACATAAAGGGAAGAAAAACTCTGCAATTTCTTGATTGCATCCATAAAGATCAGTGTGGATAATAAGATGAGTGTTTGCAAGATATTTCTAATTGTTAATCATATGTAGAACACTTTATTTCTATCCTCTCTGTGATATGACAGAGAAACCTGACTTTTGCTAATACCGGAGTTGAACTGGCAGTATTTTCTTATGACAAAAATGTAATGTATTTTCCCTTCAAATTTTGCAACTCAGGTCTACATGAAATGAAGCCACATTCTCAAGTGAACAAACTGTTAGCACAACAACTGCCTTTTAAATATTATTATATCCCCATTTATAAAACATGGCAACATTTTCACTTTTTAACAAAACATTTTGTTAAAACATCCTATGAATGTGTAAACTTTCCTCTGGGGATAAGTGGAGTTTAATAATTTCTTCTGTTATAATGGATGCCATTATATAGAATACAGGGGAGAGAACAGAAGGGATTTTGTAACAATAAATATAAACCAAAATGTACCTATTGTGCTACTATACACGGGTATTTAGTGTTAGAACCATTAAAAGCCTGAAATAATTTTTGAAACCAGTATTTAATTTATTTTAATCAGTGTTTCTGAGAAAAGTTTCCCAGAAAAACAAATACATAGTAAGGAAACACTTTCTGAATCTTTATGTATTAATCCATTTTTTCCATTATAATTGATGATCATTCTCCTTAAATAAAATCATATTAACAATGATGTGTCATGAAAGTCAGTTTAAAAAAAAACCAACTTTTTTCCTTTTTTTTTCCCCTGAACAACTCATCAGAATTCAGACTACATTTATTTAGACCTGCTACTTGATCATCTGTTCTTGAGTTTTTCTCACTGGATTGCATGTCTAGTCCAGACTGTAGTCCAGACATCCAGGCTGAATATTGAGCTGGTATTTCTTTACATCTCCTGAATTTTCTACATATTTTATATGTGCAGGATTTTTGAGACCTCTAAATCCATTTGAGAACTCTAAATATATTCAGAATACCAGAATCCATTTTCTTCCACAAACCTATCCCCTCTGCAGTCTTACACAGGGAAACCATGGAACAATACATGGTTCAGCATTAAAAATCAATGTCAACCTTCACTTGGCTTTGCTGCTTTCCTGACTTCAGCGTACATTCTGCTTATGCAGTGCCTGGGCTTCCTGCAAAAGCAGGCAACTATCATTGAACACTGAGTTTGCACATATTTATTGGAAGTTTACCTGGTTTAATGTCCATTTTCCTTGTTCACTTTCCTAGCATTATATGTCTTCACTAAGAACTGTCCTGGGAGGTGGCCCTGATCTGTAGATGACTGTAACACAACTCATGCTCCTTTCCCAGTGAAAGCATTTCTATTGAGCTACCCTTTCACTAAGGATGAGGAGGATGGAGAGAAGAAAACAAAACCTCTCAGTCACGTTATTCTGCTCAATAACCACTACCATATCATGCCTTGTATGGTGCATGAGACAGGCCCTGAAGAGTATCTGTAGCTGCTTTCCTTTAAGAGGGGGGATTGCTATTGACAGAGCTCCTGAGGCTTGGTGGCTTCCCTCTCTGTTACTGTGGATGGTTATTAATCACAGAATGGTTTGGGTTGGGAGGGACCTTAAAGACCATCCAGTTCCAACCCCCCTGCCATGGGCAGGGACACCTTCCACTAGACCAGGTTGCTCAAAGCCTCATCCAGCCTGGCCTTGGACACTTCCAGGGAGAAGGCACAAGCAGCACAGGGGGACACACATGTTTCTGCCAGTCCTCCCTCCTGAGCGGGAGGATCCTCACACTGCCCCTGCTCCAGCATGGGGTCCCTCCCACAGGAGACAATCCTCCATGAACTTCTATAATGTGAGTCCTTCCCATGGGCTGCAGTTCTCCATGAACTGCTCCAGCATGGGTCCCCCCCACGGGGTGCCGTCCTTCAGGAGCAGCCTGCTCCAGCCTGGGTCCCCCGGGGGTCACAAGTCCTGCCAGCAAACCTGCTCCAGCCTGGGCTCCTCTCTCCATGGATCCACAGCTCCTGCCAGGAGCCCACATGGGCTGCCCATGGGGGTCCCAGCCTCCTTCAGACATCCCCCTGCTCTGGCGTGGGGGCCTCCCCAGCCACAGTCAGCCTCACCATGGGCTGCGCCACGGGCTGCCAGGGAATCTCACCTCCGGCACCCCTCCTTCTGCACTGACCTTGTGGCTCTCGCATATTCTCCTCTCTTTGGCTGTGGTCGTGCAGGTTATTTTTCCTCATCTTAACCTTGCTATCCCAAAGGTGCTACCACTGTTGATGATGGG
>NW_010264823.1:51035-89405 GCF_000690775.1 Eurypyga helias
GCAATTGGCTGTATCTGACAAAGGGGAAGGTTCTAGCAGCTTCTCACAGCAGCCACCCCGGTAACACCCCCACTACTAAAACCCTGCCATGCAAACCCAATACAAATAGAGGCCGGTGAATCAAACATTTAAATAATTCATCTAACATTATATGACTGGCAGAACACTTCAGATAATGAATAAAATTGCAACCATCTCAATGATGGTATTGCTGATAATGGCTGCAGTGAAGGGGGTATTACCTATAAAGAGATAACATACAAACATTACATAAAAGCCGTTGCATGTTACAATGTAACGGAGCTGCTCCTCCCTGAACCTCTTTCACCTTAACTCAATCCTTCTCATGTATGAATGTTAGAACAGCAGTTTTATTTGGATATCATAAACATTACTTAATGTTAAGACTGATACATTTTTAAGTTCAAAATTACAACATTACTTTTTAACAGTTAGCATGTTTACTTTTAAATAACTAGAAAAAAATCTGGGTTTAGTTGAAAATTTTCATCCAATTGATGCCGAATAATTCTGGTTTCTTAAAACAGCTGAATAAATTAATAATTATTTTTCTTCCATTATACTTGTGAGACATCAAAAAAGTTTATGAAGGTATTTGGCATTGGAATTTTTATGAAAATGAACAAGGTCATCATGGATTTTACAGTGCAAGGTTATATGTTTCTTACCACATTGCATTCCATAACAAGTTAAGCCATCTTTTGAATTTATTTTTTTAATTTCATATATTTAAAGAACATATGGAACTGTATGAATATCTCACCTGTACATTCAGTATTTTTTATATTCTTGTAATGAAGAAACTCAGACAGTTGTTTGCTTTGTCTTTTTATATACTGTATCTCCATTTGGCTGCTATCTGCAATATATTAAATACAATTTTTTTTTTTTTTTGCTTGTTACAATGGTTTAAACTGACTAGCAATCAAATGAGCTTGTAATTCCTTTTTTGTTCTTTTTAATCTTCCTGACAAAATGGCAATTTATTTTCCTTTTCACTTTTTTTCTGATACTTTAAAACTGCTTGCGTCTGGTCTTGCTTTCATTCTCATTCACTGTCACTGGGATTTGTTCTCTTCTGGCTCCAGCTTTGTCATCACTCTTTTCAGGTTTCTCCATGTTCCTGTCTGTAAGTGACTCACTGTAACTTTGTCCCTGGAAGTAACATTCTAAGGAGGATTGTGAAAAACAAGTTCTCAGCCTTTGTAATGACCTAGTTGCTTTCCTCTTTTCTGTTGAAAGGGTATAAAAGGGTGCTTTATTTGCTTGGGTAACTTGGCTTAAGGAGTCTGTTTAGTAGACAAATTAGGTTTTTTTCTCATTTTCCCCTGCATTTTGATGAGGATATTTTTCTGAAGAATTTCTGAACTCAAGTTTCCTCAATTAAAAAGTACTCCAGTCTGTGCTTAGGGAGAATGTGAGTACAATTACACCAAATCACTGTATTTTTAGTTCATGTTCCATTACAACATCAGTCCCTGTTTAAGAGTATTCACAATTTTTTTCCAGTTGTGTTATTTGTAATTTCTTCCTTTATACTATTATCTAGTAGCCTATAACTTTTTCTTTTTTTTTTTTTTTAGAGATGTGAACATTCATTGGTACATGGCTATTCCATATGTACAAGACTGGCCAAATAGTGAACTTCTAGAGTTGAACTGATTATCTGTATTGATTGTACAGATAACTGCCTACATTTCAGTGATTTTCTCTAAAAATTAAGCTCCTCAGTGATCGAGATAACTTGGAAACACTATAATAACAGAGGGAGATTCTCTAAATAAATTCTTCAGGTAATATACAGGCGATTTTTGTTTTGTAAGATTTCATATGTTTTTAACATAGAGTGGGAATGCTTTATATTGTTTACTATGACTTCAGAGTAGTATAGACACTGTTATAATATAGAAAACAGCTATTTCCCTCTAAAATTAGAGTATAATAATAGGAATGAAGAATTTTCCAGTATCTTTGTCCCTAACCTTTATATAGCACATTGGTCTGGATTAGAACAAGCACTCTCTGCCATAAGTAACATTTACCAGAATTTGCTAAAACCTCATACACCTATGCAAAAAAATCTAATGGAAAAGACATGTTGGCTGTAGCTTTCCAGAAGCACAAGTGATTATTTGTGCTGTGGTTTGGATACTCTGTTAGAAATATATTAAACAGGCCCCATCCCCAGAAAATCTGGATTTCTAACAAATTTAAAAGCTGAACATTTGTACTCTGAGTCACTAATGACCTCTGAAAATTTAAAACTTAGGAAGCTACAACTCTATTCATTACAGAAAAGTGCCTTTCCTGTATTTTCTGAACACGCAGGGTTTAGCTTATGGATGTCAACTTAGAATGTTCGTAGGGAAATAACATTAATACCATTGTATGAAAAGTACGATTTGTCTAAAAAAAAAACCCCAAAACAAAAAACGCCCCAAAACTGTCTTGTTCTCTCCAGAAATCCTGCTGGAAAACATCTGATATAAAATCTTAAAATACTAGGAAAAAACTCCTTCAGGTCCCTGTTTATGCATATTGGGTGAAAGCCAGCACTAAAGGCAATGGAACTATTATTCCAGAGCTGTATTTGGCCCAGATGTCTGTCCTGTTTACACATGTGAAAGCCCATTAAACTTATGGTGCTTGCAGTCATATAAGTGGAGGCCAAAATACTGTTCTTTTTGTGGAACTTAACTTGAACTTCACGTAAAAGTTGGCTATTGTATTAATATAGGGATACGTCCTGTTCAGACAAGACTTATACTGGTTCTATGTTAGTAAGTCTGAGCAGGAAACCTTATAACTGATTAAATTCTTTAATAATGTTCTAAGTTTGCAGCTGGATGGATTCATGCATAGGGCATAATGATTGGGTTAAAATCACTAATGTGTCAGAGTTACAATATACTCCTCTTACAGTGTACGAGACAGATACAGAAAGAATATACAGGAAGGAATGTAACAGGATGATGAAAAGAAAAATACCAAGGAAAATAACAGGATGATGAAAAGATAATGTTAGCAACACCTTTAGTTTTGGTTTGCTTGAGGAAATAAGATTGCAGGAATGACAGTCATGTACGATGTGTTTATGTGAATTAAGAGAGGTCAGGGTCAGAATTTAGGCAGGAATCTCGCAGTGCAGGGTTGTAAAAATTCATATCCTGGAGCTCCTTGTTTGCAGAACAGTTGAAGTGCTGGATTATTGGTCGAAGAAGAAATGAAGTTGCTGAAATTCTGTTTTAGAAATGATAATGCAAACAGCATAATTACAATAACACATATAGAAAAGTAAAATTACGATTTTTGCCACATCTGTGTACTGGTAGGACATAGGGGGGAAACCCAGAACTTCTTTGTTCCATTTGCGCTCATTGTACAGTCCTTCATTACACATAAAATAAGAATATATTAATCCTGCCTCCATAGAGTTTACTGAAGTTCTATTTTATCTGAGCAGGTTAGATTTAAGCGCCACTTAAAGGAAACAACTTGAAGCTTGCTCATTTGAAACAAGACCAGGCAGGCTGTAAAGTCTGAATATGATCCACAAATAAAATGATAATTCTTTTCCTACCTTTATGAACATAAACTCAACAAAGATGACAGGTATGTGTGGTGAAATTTCTTTTGGTGGGAAGTGCTTCTCTGTCGTGGTATGCTTCTATTATAAAGGCACTTCTGCAAAAAGCCTTTCATGACCTGTGGGAAGTAAATCCCTATTTTGTCCCAGAAGCTGGAACTGGCA
The DNA here is from genome assembly GCF_000690775.1 of Eurypyga helias. Taxonomy (NCBI): domain Eukaryota; kingdom Metazoa; phylum Chordata; class Aves; order Eurypygiformes; family Eurypygidae; genus Eurypyga; species Eurypyga helias. Next base: position 54,808 of record NW_010264823.1, read on the forward strand.
AGATAGAGATTGCTGTGGCAGAAGTCCCTAAAAGGACACATCTTCCAGCAATGTAGACAAGACTGATGACCTCTGCTGACTTGTTGGTGGGAGCATCTGCTCTCACATCAGGGGCTCCTTATTACCTGTCCTCGCACACACCAATAATGAATTTCAGAGAAAAGGAAGCTGAGGACAAAAGTAATCCACCTGAAATGAAGCCATTGAGACTAGATAGTGGTAAAAACAGTAGATTTCAAGGAGACTAGAAAGATGAAACTCATTTATAAATGAGGTGATTTTCACTGGAAGTGATGTTAAGTAGAGAACATACCTCAGATTCTTTTAATTTGTAATTGAAGTTTTCCCTTTCCTCTCTTCCCATATCCCCTTCAGAAATATCCTTCAGGGCAAGCAAATACTTGGGGAAAGTTCAAACATTGTTGAATATTGTAAATAATCATGTTCATGTTACTTGGTAACCGGTTCAAGACTAATTCTTGTCTGACAAAATGCCGCAGTGCCTCCCAGGCATCCTGGTTTCCTCATCCTCATACTCCTCCACTGTGGCTTCAACGCAGAAACCGTCACGCGGCACAGAAGCTCTGGCAGATGCAGATATGTGAGCTGTGCTAAAACGAGTTTCAATTTTCCCTTCCATACTTTTCTGCTAACAAATTGCTTTCCAGAGCAATATTCACTAACACGGTTTTTCGTATGGTAGTTTTCTGAACAGTGCGAGTCTTGAACACATTTGCAAATGTTTTGTTGAGTCAGAGCAACATCCCTATCTTCTAACACTCTGAGAATTTTCTTATAATTTAATTTTTATATGTAGTAGCATTTTCACAAAAAAACTTAGAAGACTGTAGTTTGTGACATTTCCCTAGTTTAAAATATTTCTGTAGATTGCTACTCACTCTCCATCTATACTCTGAGAATATTCTCCGCTACTAGATAAATCTACTGCAAGTATTGAAATGCCGGTCCTTTGAGAAAAACATTTGTATCTGGCAATAGTGGTTATTTGTTCTTTTCAAAGAATTATATCTGACTCTGGGTCATTAACTTACATATGCTTCCTGAGGTTTAAAACTGGTTTTATTGAACTTTAATGATAAGATTACCTAACAGGTGTTTAGATGGCAGACTGTAATGGTCTGGTCTCTGAGTATGTATGTTATCATAGCTGCAAATATAACTCGGTAAAATGAAGCACTGTCTACTTTTTCTCTGTAACTTATCACTTCTAATGGGATAGAAAGAAGCTGAAATCCTGAGTAATGTATTCAAATTGGCTTAAAATTTGAAGAATCTATTATTAAATTGGATATTCAGGTTTTCACTTCCTTAGATAGGGCCTTTCTCTCCCTTCTTCAAATCCGTCTTAGGTTTTCTTCTAGATGCCTAAGAAAACCTGGTTAGTCCTGGTTAGTACATGTTGTATTTTGTAGTTGGCATCTATTAAACCTACCATTATTTTAGAATGCCTTAAGTATATCTGAATCATTAGATGTTCAGTATGTGACTCACTGAAGTGGATAGCAAGAATTACATTGAATTAAATGAGCCTGTGACCAGATCTATTGTACTGCTATATGAAATGAAACATGGCTTCTGCCAAGATTTTTCAGTATAAAAAGACAGTATACAAAAGTTTTACTAATTTCATCACATAACAAATATTTTCTCTTCTGTTCCTCAGCCTGTTAATTTTTTCTACATTTGTGTTAATTTAATTCTTATACATTATTTGTAATCCAAAGGAAGAATAAAAAAAACAATCCAAATGAAGGACTTCATGTTCAGTTTCTTTATCCAAGATCCTAATCTTTTTTCCTTCATTTTTTCTTGCTATTCTTTCATTGTATTTATTTTTCAGGCCACAGCTGACCCTGGATTAAGACATCAGGTAAGGAATATGTGCGATCTTAGACACTAGTTTGACAGTCCCTCAAAGCAGAGTTTAAATTATGCATCTGATTTTTTGTTCCTTTCTCTATTTTCAGTATTAAATCACTAGCAAAAAAGAGGATTGGAAGTGGATGTTTCATACAAATATTTTTATACAGTGATGTATGTCTCTTGCTCATAGGTGTAAAATATGATTTTGGAGCCTTTTTCTTTGAAACCTCGGTTTATATCAGAAAATAAATAGTATTTTTCTATTTTAGAAAACAGAAAGAACACTTTTTTTTTTTTAAATAAAACAAGCAAACTCTTATTTTAGAATATCTTCAAAGTTCTTGCAATGGTATGGCATGGTATGGTATGCAATAGTCATCACATCACCAGAACAGCCTGCTGTTTACGGAGAACCTATCATTCAGAGTGGTTTCAGTATATGTGTGGTTTGAACACTGCACTGGAGCTGGAAAACAAACTGGGATGGGAATGAATGTGGTTTGAATACAGATTTTATCCCAAATGCCTGCAATTACCAAAGCTCCCTAGACTCACAACAATTGCAGGGGAAACACGATTCCACTGCAGACTAAATTAGCAAACATCAGGTGTTATATACAGAATTGAAATTCTAAAATTACCTCTGTTCAAAACAACTCTGAACGTGTTTATTTTATATATCTTCTAAGAAAAACACCCTTTCAAATGCTTTTAGGTATTTTGATAATATTTACATGGAAAGTATGAAAGTTGTTGAAAAAAGATTTCTGTAGATAAATATAGTTCATTATTCTTTAGATAAATAAAGTTCATGCATAAATTGAACTGATCACAAAGCTTACACATCTAAAAAAAACCCCGTTACCAAGTTAATTGATGTTATTTACCTCTGAGTTCATATGTGTGTGTGTACATGCACATGCATATATATGTGTGTATATAGAAATATACACAGTCACATTTCTTAAACTATATATAACTGCGTTCAACTGGGTGACATAAAGGTCCCACTTCAGGCTTGTTTTCAAAGCAGTCATTTGGAGGCATTTATAGTCTACTGTGTCTCTTTCAGCAGTCACAGATCACACCAGGCAAGCTCTAACATACTACTTCACATATAGCAGTTTTTCAATAGTGTCTTTTTTGAACTCTGGACTGGATTGCACTCAGACAATATAAGCTGGACCATCCTCAGAAGTTTGGTTACGGATATACATTATTATCCTATATAATGTGTTAGTATTAAATAGTAACTTGGCTCAACAGCAGCAGTTCTGCCGGTGGAAGCAGTTGTGTCTGAGGCCTCTGCGCTTACACTATATGATGCTGGAATTTTTACTTTCCGATTTAGAGCATTCACTGGACTAAGCATCTCCATTATTCATGTTTCTCAAACTCATTGAAAACTCTCTGTTAGCTAGTTTATGTCCCTGCTAGTCATGAGGCATGTGATGCATTTGGATATAGGCAGAAGAGAGCTTCTGGTTTAGTTTCCTCTGAAGGAGCCCTGGTTTATGTTTACCAGAGGTGCGGAGCCAACTAGTGAATGGAAAGTAGGAATTATTTGGATATTTTTAATCAAAAATTACTTATGGATGCAGAATGTATGTGTCATCCATCAGATTATCTGAATACTGATGGAGAGCAACAGTGACTGGTAATAGACTTATGGCTGAAGTATTATGAACAGTACAATCAGTAGTTTTTTTCAGAATTTGTACAATTATTAGTTTGCTGTTAGCAGTTTGGCACTCGTGAACAGATTTAAAAATGTGTTACTTTAGTTCTAAATGCACTTAGTGATTCTTTTCACCATATAAGATAGAATGTTACTGAGATGGTGTTTTATTTTTTAAAAGAGAAAATCTTGTGTCTTGGAGCTATTTGTAAAATCAATAAACAAGTTAAGGAAGAGCCATAAAACAGTGGAACATCAAGAAAACACTTTATTGTGGAGATTTGTTTAGAACATACTTTGATCACTTACATCAAAAAGGAGTGAAAAGGTGCCGATGAAGAAAGGATGAGCTGGAACATTGGACATTCCCAGAGCGAATATATTTTCTGACTATATAGTGCTGGAACTGTACTGCTGTGTCTTTATATTTCCCACTTCACTTGTCAGAACTTTATTAGAACTATCTTTTTGTGATATTTCAAACACAGCAAAACCCTCCAAAAGATACGAAATCTTACAGAAGAGCTTTCTAACATAAGACATTGAAAGGGTTGAGATTATTATGTAGGTAAGTGGAGAGTAGATGTGGTTTGTCAATACTGCTTTGGCTGCCAGAAGAACCCCAATAAAAGGATCTGGGCTTCCACATCTCATAATAATTACTTGGTTAATTTTGGGCAAATCATTTCCTTTGGTGAGGACCTATTGTTTTCACTTCTTCATTCCTGACTCTTTATTTCCAGGTATTTTTTATAGGTAAGAACATGAAACTAGTTAAAAAAAAAAAAAAAAAATTAAATAACAGTTTAAAAAAAATCTTTTCAATCTGTAATTGCAGTCAAATATTTCCTTTACTTTCAAGAACAAGACTTTAATTTAGGTGTCATGTGACTATATCCTGCAGTCTTCTATTCTACATGTGCCATCACAGTCACTGAATAAAATTGTAGTTTTACATGGCATAGTAATATTGTAAAGAAGCTTATATAACTATCATTATGATTGTCCTTGCAAGACTGCATCTCAACCGGAAATTATTTTCTAAGGATCAGTCCCGATACACTAATGATAGAACTAATTCTCAGTAAGATTGCTTAAACAAAGTATACAATTCAGATAACTGAACCTGATGGCCATCAAGTTTTCAATACCTTTTTTAAATAAAAAAAACCCTCTGACAAGCAAGTTCATAGCCTGCATAACCTGTCATTAGGGGGAACTTATCTTTCTTTTATATAAAAAAAACCCTTAAAAATTTATTATACTTGCTGTTTCCTTGTGGTGTCCTTAGAAATTTCTTGGAAGTTTTCATTTGCTTAGTGAGTAGGAATAATGATATAATATTATTATAAAAAATAACAGAGAGCTTCCTGTTAAAGAGAAGTTGTATCAGGCTGCATAGCAGTCTCCAGAGATCTGTAAAGATATCATTGTTTGGACTATTTTAAAGCCCACAAGCCATCTGAGAAAAGATTACTTAGAGAATATCTTTCATTCCTGTTGGATTAGACCATTACTATAGTACTTCTAGAAGGAACTGTAAATCAACTCCATTTCCCCTGTGAATCACCAGTATTGTCATTCTGTGACTCACCTTGAGGAACTTTTTGAAAACCCACTCAACTCTCCAAGAGCAGAAAAGTTTTGCAGAGCTATTAAAACCTCTAAAAATAGGGTGCGTTCTTAGCAAAAACATTGAAATCTCTGGGAGTTTTGCAGTATATGTGAATATTTCTCCGTATGTAATTTAATAGGATGTTCAATACCATCCTCTGCTTAAAATCCATTGTGCCTTCAAGTGTGTAGTCAAGGATGCTAACAGGGAAGATAGAAACATATTTTCAATCATGAATATTGACACAAGCTCGATGAAATTAATCTGATGTAATCTGATTTTGTTCAAAGAAGTTGCTAATTATTTTAAAACCTATATATTCTGTGTTTGGTAAAAATATTTTAACATTGTAAATTATATTTGTCTACATGCATTTGTTTACAAAAGCCACTTTTATAGATTTTTTTTTTTTTTTAAGAACGAACTGAAGCAAATACAGGGTTTTTACACAGCTTTAGGCAGAGGCTTAAATTTAAAACTCAAAACTTTAAGAGCTGGAAGACCCTATGATAGTGTTTGCACTGTGGTATGGAACTATTCCCATGTCAGGTCCAGTGCTAAAATAGCTACCTTTCCATACTGAGTTGTCCCCAGATAAAGCTCAGATGTCCCCTGTGTTTTGTTTTAAGCACATTTCAAAAGCTATTTAGCTGTCTCGGGTATAGGTTTGGGACCTCCATGAATTCCATTCATCCCTGTGGTGATTGCACCAAACAGACAACAAAGGTCATTTGTAAGGGGAGCTCTGGCTGGCTTTGAAGTTGCCCCACACAAAGGCAGATAGCTTTGTAGGAATTAGTTTGCAGAAAGCAATCTGCACTTTACAGTTGTAATGGATGGCAAGGTTTATGTGGAAATCTGCCTGGCATTTGGAGAACAAGCAAGCAAAAACTAAAAAATATTTAAAAGTGTCTAATGCTCCATTAGAGAAGTACTCTGTAAACAGCAAGTGACATTTCTCAGCCCTGGAGCACTGTGGTCTGAACAGGTAAAGCAGTTTAAGGATGCGAGAAAGGAAAGACTATTATCCTTGGTTTGGATATTAGGAATTAATGTGCATAAAGATCAAGTAACCTGTCCAAGGTCAAACAAAAATGGTGTAGCAAAGACAGAGACTGGACTTAGTTTTCATATTCCTGGTCTAACCTTTAAAATATAAAGTAATTCTATCTTCCAAAATACTTAAACACGGTAAGGCCAGTTGTAATTTTTTGATTGCTTTTGTTTTACTTGAGAAAAGGTCTCAAAAACTGCTAGGCTTTTGCATACTGTAAGATCACAATGTTTAGTGTTTATTATCATTATTAAAAATTGTGTAAAACAATAGGAGCCAGGGGTCTGATTTGTTGTCTTCAATACTTAGGTTGTCGAAAAGAAATCTTAAGAAAACTGTATGAGTTCTACTCTGCAGGTTGAACTGCTGTAATGGATAACTAGGGTAACAAGGTATGGTAGAAATGTTCTGCAGGGAATACTGTCACATAAATAATAACAAAGTCTTTATTTAGTGTATAATATGAAACAAACAAGAAAGAGATGAGATCTTGGCTTACTTTGAGTGTAAATATCTTTGGTGATTCATTTATAACAGCTGATTAACCAATGACACTTTTTCATTAATGGACTTAAACTGTTGTCTTTGTTTAGTCCCTTAGAAGAGGTTTTAAGAAAACTAATTATTTGTTGCATTTTGTTGTGTAATATCAAAACCTGTTTTGATACATGCAGAAGCAGCATCATGGAGTTTCTTGATCTTTATGTAGGTGACATATTTCCAATTGTAGCTCTGGAGTTAAATAATATGAGAATAATTCCTCTTTGCACCACTGTAATAACACTAATGTCCGGGAGCAGAACTGCCATTCAGCCCTGGTAAATATTATTCAGCCCTGTGCTTTGCAGAAGACGCTGTCTTGTATTTCTGTGCATTTTCTGTCATCTCCTCTACGTAAAATATGATCTGTTTCAACTGTGAAGGAGAGAGAATAGTGAGTATACTCTTTCCAAATCTTGCAATGGTAAGAAATAAATGTGTTCTGCAAGTGTAACTTTGCCCTTTTTTACAAAGCAACTTCTCATTTCTTGTAACAGACTCCAAGAGGAATGTAATGGTACTGACTGAATTAAATATTGCCCGGCCCTGAGGTGAGTGCACCACAGGATTCATTCTCCATTCCTGCAGGCTATTGCACACCACAGCTTGTGGGTTGTTAGCATCTCACAGATTCAGTCTGCTGCAGAGGGTAGCAAGACACCTTTCTTCAAATTACTGCATGTTTCCTTTTGTCCACCTTTTATTCACTGAATGTTGGGCAGTGGATAAGCAAGGTTTCTAGCGTCATGGAAAAATGCAAAAGAAATTTTCTGTTTCAGACAAGTCTGTTCAATATTGTGGTGGATAAAACTCTGAACTAATTTGAATAAATTAAATTGAAAAGCAGACAGACTCAGGTACTACTCACAAAAGCACACTGCTCCAAATGATTTAATTTATGGTCTGGAGTGTAGACTCACACCGAGAGGCTGTTTTAGGTCCACTCAAAGCATCTGGCAAGCAGCATGGCAAAGTCACAATGTTGCTTGGCATTATAGGGAGTATGGCCTTGCAATAAAAATGTTGCTCTAATTTCTCCACACCAGAGCCTGCATGGTGCCTGTGGTGATTTGTAGTAACCATGTTCTTGTTTTCTGGGTTTCTTTCTTCTGCCACCTTGTTCACATAAACACCGAGTGAGACTTTTAGATTCATATTAATAATGAAACAGCAGAATACTAGAGGGAAGGAGGATTCTCTAGACACACTGTCCCACGTGAAGGCTAGGTAGGATGACATATGATCAAAGTGGAAATATGAAAGAAAACGATAACCAGGTAGTGAACATTTTTTCACACTAATTACAGTCATAAGCAAACTGTGATGTGCCAGGGCAGGAAAATGTCTTCCATGGGACATGTATACTTGTTAGGAAGCAAGCGTTAATCCAGCATAATGAGTCTCGCTCGAAACTGTTTCTGGAAGCCCCATGCTGTTATCCATATGCTGGATGCCTCCCATAAAAATGTTGATTGTGAACTTACTGTTCCAGGAACCTTTGGGATTTTATGGTTTCCTCAGCCATAAGGCACCATTTGGCCTCACTATGGAATTTTCTGAAGCAGACACAAGAAAGAAGCAACTAAAGACTAAGTCTTAGAGTAATTTTCATGATGTAGATTCAAAATGACTCCATTGACTTCACTAGGCTTATCTTGGCTGAAACCAGAGGTTTATTAGCAGCTTTTACAGGCACAGCAATTACCAGCATCTGCAGCATAGATCCTAGTTACAGAAACTAACAACACCCTGCTGTCAGTGAAAAATTGAGGTAAATGCTTTATCTCGATCAAGCCAATAGTCTCTATGACAGTGGTTGTAGGGGAGACAAATTTTTATTTCTGGACTGTAATAATCATTAACATGATTTTAGTTGGCAAAGGAGTAAGACTTTTTTCCATTTAAGTGTTATTATTTTGAAAGTAAGATTCTAAACTGTTAGGTCACATAGAATCTTTAGGTTGAAAAAGACCTTTAAGATCAAGTCCAAAAATTAACCTAACACTGCTAATACCACCACTAAATCATGCCCTTCACCACCTCAACCACGTCTCTTAAAAACCTCCAGGAATGACAACTCAACCACCAATCTGGGCAGCCCCTTCCAAAACTTGACAACCCTTTCAGTGAAGAAATTTTTCCTAATATCCAATCTAAACCTGCCGTTGTGCAACTTGAGGCCATTTCTTCTCATCCTGTCTCTTGTTACTTGGGAGAAGAGACCAACCCCCACCTTTCTGCAACCTTCTTTCAGGTAGTTGTAAGGAGTAATAAGGTCTCCTCTGAGCCTCCTCTTCTCCAGGACAAACAAACCCAGTACTTTTGGCTGTTCCTCAGAGGACTCGCTGGACATGTTCCAACACCTCAGTGTCTTTCTTGTGGTGAGGGGCCCAAAACTGAACACAGGATTCGAGGTACAGCCTCACCAGTGCCCAGTACAGGGTGATGATCCCTGCCCTAGTCCTCCTGACCATACTGTTCCTGATGCTTTTCCCTGTAATTCATTTAATATTAATCTCTACACTATAATGTGAATAAGGCTTTTCTCTATTGCTTTTTATACCTTTCAGGTGACATTTGTTCTTTTATCTTCTCTTCTAATCATCACCTACCATAGATACACATGTTTTCTTTTGTAATCTTCCATCATCAGTCAACACCTCTGTCATAGGCATACCATCAGTTCTTCCCTGCACAGTTAAAATGCATGTGCCACAATAGAACAGCAAAAATTAACTCCAATGTAGTTTTTTCTTGAAATTACATTGTCCCCCTCTTCTCTATTCTACAGTTGTAGGATGCACCGTGTTAGTCTTGTTTTAGCCTTTTTAGCTCTTTTTCTTTGTTTTAAGATTCTGATGGTGGTTTTTCTTCAGAATTATGAATTTACAGATTCATTTACCTCTGACCACATTCATTTGCTTTGGATTTTCTGTTCCCAACCTTCTTCCAGCATTATTGATGAATTTGCTTCATACAACTGCATTAAAATAATTAGATATGTGAGACTAAACAGGGTTTGATTCCCACTCATTATTTTTTTTGCTTTTACTTATTTTCACTCAGCTGGATTTTAATGTGCTTGGCAGTACTGGGATCCAGGAAAAATTTGAACTCAAAGCTGGTTGGGATGCACGCAAGTAATTAATCTGTTGTAGAACGTTTCTGATTTTCTGGGTTTAAACTCACTTTCTGTATCATGACAATAACGTCCATTGCTATGCAGCAAGTACAGTTGAAGAGACGTTCTGATAATTAACAGGCTGAAGATCCTGAAAAGTTTGATGTCTTTATCAAATTAATCAAGTTCAAGTGTGTTTAAATTACTCATTTAAGTATTTGTTAAGAGTAGTTTTTCTTTTTCTGTACGCGTACATGTGTAATTATTCTCAACTGTAAAGTATTTATCAATTTAGGAAAAAAGTGCATAGTTTTAACAGTCTGTGAACCCTTTCTGGTACATTTCATAGCTGATCAATTGCTCTATAAAAAATATTTTAGTGGTGATCTGAAGATTACAACGAGTGTGAAAAAATATAATTTTTACAGAAATATTGTTATTAATTTCTATATTTATTTTTTCCCAGAAAGGCAAACAGGTTCTGCTGATTTCTTCATACAGAAACAGTAAGATTGCCAGGCTGGGCAAAACAGTGATTTCTAAGATCCAATGTAATCTCTGGTTTTGCATCAAGCATAAATGGAGATAATTAAGTGAATAATTAAATAACTTTTCCAGACTGACTGGTAACAGTCTGGTACACAGAAGTTGTACCTTAGGTTTTAACAAGTGTCTCCCATTGTACGCGTTAGTTTAAAGCTAAAGGGAATTCTTAAATCTGTTTCACAAAAGATCTTTTAGATAGTAGCTGGTTTACCCTGGTACAGTATAAACTGTACCAGCCCTTTTGGTTATATAGGGGGTGCCATTCTGTCTAGCTCAGTCACTAAGAGCTGTCTGGTCTTTGTTTTCCTTTGCTTCTCAATCCAAACACACTGCTAAAGCAGAATTCTTGTTTACCCAAAACCCTTCAGGTTTTTTTGCCTGCAGAGCTCCAGAGGGCTGCTGCTCTAGATTCCCATGTCTGGAGGGATGGTCTGGCCATCAGCTTTCTGTCCATACAGATAAACAGAGATGAATTTTACCTTAAAAATCCCTCTTAAAACCTGAACTGTGAGGTTTCCATCTAGATTCGTTAATATTTTTGATATATATTGACATATCAATATTTTTTATATGTATTGACAACACACATCCATTGATTTACACAGCCAAAAAAATAATGCCTGATGTTGTTTCAATTAGTACTCAAGTCTGCTCTAGGATCCATGTGAGCCCCACATTTTGAAATATTTCACTGTTGAGAGAGCATAGCAGAAAAATCTATCAGTGCTGTTGCAGAAAACAGTAGGAAAATGTGTCTCCATTGGCCATACAGACCAGAATATCCTTCCAAGATCCAGGTTTATTTGTCTGCTTTAGGGTAGAGAAATCATACCTGTCTGTTACACTATAACAGTATAATGAAGATTTCAAATTGAAATCATTAAGGGAATCTGAGATGGAGTAGGAATACGTAACACAATAAGGAAAGTATGTCACCAGTAAAGCCTCCCAGGTTGTTTGTATATTTAAAAAAAAAAAAATTATTCATTTTGAATAAGTGATTCTAGGAACATGGACTGAAACCTAGAACTCTTTCCTTCTAGGAAGTTTTCTCATAACAGAGTAAGGAAATCTTTTCTTATTTACTTTATTCTTGCTCCAGGAAGCTGTGTGGAAAACAATACAACAGGAATTGCCCTTCTCTTTCCATAGCTTGAGAAGCCAGAGAAATGAGCTTATATATCTTGCTGAGGAAAGCACTGAAGTCAGCAACCCAACTTCTTGAATGTTAACAGCAAATATTTGCCTTTTACATAATGAGATAGCACACAGCCCTCCCTCTCCAATTACGTTTTAACAGAGTAAAATAAGGCAAACACCAGGGCAGTGTAGCAGGAAATGCAGTAAATTATGTTGATCTTGGAATTCCAGTTTTACCTAAACACTATATCACACTCTGAAGAGGAGCACTGTGTCACATCACCATATCTTAAACATTGAACAGCACTAAATCAATGCATTTTAAGGGAAAAAATGACATTCTGAATGCAAGTAGGATTTTTAAAAGGCAGGTTGTGCCTATGAAAAAGACAAGCTGGTCATGCTGGGAGGTGATCACCTCCAATGATACTAAGGTGGTGAGGTGAAGTCCAGTGAGAGGTGGGTTTCAGGCATGCCTTCCCTCAGGCATCCCCTCTGCACCTTTGCTTGGTGTCACAAAACTGGTGCCTTTGCTTGTGGGAAGCTCATTCCTAAGTGTTAACTCCCTCTTCTCATGTTCAGGGAACTAAGCCAGCCAGCTCTGGTCAGTGTATCCACTTCAAAGCCAGAATATGTTATCCTTTTTGTACATACTCAAGTAGCTAAAAAAAAAAAGAAAAATACTGTTGGAGAAGCATAACCATGGTGGTGTGGGTTTGTTTTGTTTTGTTTTATTTTGGGTTTTTTAGAATTGAAGTTTTAAATTAGTGTGGTTTTATGATAACAAGCAAAAATTAACTTGTTAAATGAAGGAATAAACCAGTTTCCTCCTTGGTGCCTATATAGTTATATCGTATCTTGACCATTACATTGAGAAAGAAAAGGAGAGACAAAAGAGTTACAAAATAAAATGAAAGAAGATAGCAAAAATAAAATAAAAGTTTCTGCATTTTGCCTTCAGGACGATATTATCTGTGCCAGTAAGAACTCTAAGGGGGTTATGGACTATAAAGATCTTTACCTGAGGAAAAGAGCCACCTTTAACAAACTCTCTATTGCAGAAAGTCCTTTGCAAATAGATTCTTTTGGAGTGCTGTAGGGAAGAGAGCATGTTAGCTGTAAACTGTCTCATGGCTGAGACAGTATTTATCATGTATCTGTATAACGCCCAGCTCTATGGTATTCTGGTGTTTGATTGCATTTTATGTTTTCTGCCATAATTACTGGTTACTAGCTCCTCTTTAGCCTCAGTAAGTCTGCATATAAAGAAGTTTTCACTCAAAATGGGATAGTTGAATAACAGTCTTTGTGTGATAAACTGCCTGGATTCTGTTACTATCCTGCACACTCTTCTCAGGCACGGAAGGTTTTACGGAGATTCTCCTTAATGCTAAAGTGAGTTCTGACATAGACCTGAACAAGGTCTATAAATCTGAACAAGGATTTGTGTTAAATGTAAGACAAGCAGATGTATGCAGAGTGTTGGACAATGCAAAGACACAGTAAGTTGTTGTTAGTCAGCAGAGTCAGGAATGGGGTGCACCACTGAATCTTAGCCGCTGACAAGCCCATGCACGTCATTTAATTAATAGTGTTCAAATGATATCAATAGAAACAGGTAAAATAGTAAAAATAATTAATCAGTTATATATTAAAAAAATTCCACATACTTTTCTCAAATAGATTTTAACATTTCTCCCATGCAGTACTTTATGTTAAAAAGAATAATTAGATAAATCTTAAAATGTGCATTCTGTAGAGATAATATTCATATATTCATACAATATTATAATTTTTAAAAATATATTAATGTAAACATATTAATTATGTATAAACATTATTAAAGTTATCCTGAGCATTATCCAGATAGAAAACTTTATCTTCTACTATTATTATTAAAATCCTTTTAACATTATGAAATGTTGCTTCATGGTAAATCTGAAGATTACTGGTTGTATTTAATGGTATCTTTGAAAGTACTTCTACTCAATTGGAGGTGTGGTGTTAAACACCTGTTAAAGAATTAAAAGGTATTGCAATTCCTTCAAACAACTGAGCTTCTTTCTATTCCACCCCTATATAAACCAAAGATATTTATTGTTATAACATTCAAAATGTAGCATTTAGAAAATGATACACATTTCAGCCTGATGTATCTGTACTTCAAAATGCTGGTTATTTGAATAGTATAAGAGCCAGGACCAGGACATGTTAATTTGTATTTGTAAAATCATATTACTTTGCTTTGCAATACTTTGCTTGCATCTAAGATGGGCTTATGCTGTTCAAAGTATTTTAATAGAGAGAGCTGAGCTTTTCTAGACAGACGCTTGTTTGCTCATGGAAGTGTACTGCAGATAAAACATAGCTTAAAAAAAGTGCCTCGACTACAATCACAGTTGGGATGTTTATCTCTTACCCACCAATATATCTGCTGCAACACAAAGACCAGTTTCCTTCAAATGTATTCTGGTCATGCAACACTTGTTTTCAGAGCTTCGTGCTGCTGCGGAACAGCTACTTGAGTATACAAGACACAGAATAGGCTGGTTGAAGCTATGAATTTATAGATAGGTTTTTTCAAATTGTTACATAAGGGGATATTGAATGTAGAGACACATCCCTTTACATGAAATAAATGATGTTAAAAGCATCTATTAATAATTCAAATTTTAATTTTATTTCTTTAAGGATATTTTTGTGTTTTTCTAGTTGTGCTTCTGTCTATCTTAAAGCAATTTAAAACAAAACAGGTTTTTTTTGCTACAAGATCTGTTTCACACACAGTTTTTTAATGGTCAGATGCAACCTTTTCCTAATACTTTAAATGAAGCACTTTTTTTTTTTTAATCACTGTACATTGGCTTTCTAAAATAACCTTTGAAGCAGAATGGTTAGATTCTAATAATTCCACATGAGAAAACTTTACTTTATTAAAATTAAAGCACGTATGTAAAACCACTGGTTATTCATTAACAATTGTAGAGGTTATCTGGCATTTTACTTCAACACTAGATTTGCAAAAACTTAGAATATATACAAAAGGAATTTTATTAACCTTTTCGAAAACCACAACATTTCTGTCCCAAATTTCAAGATTCAAAATTAATGTGATACTGAGCAGCAGTGACATAATTAAATGCATGTTTCTCTCTGCTTTCTTATGCTAGAAAACTAACTAATCGCTGAAGAGAAACACAGAGAGATCTGTAACTCAAGACCAAGATTTAAAAAAAAAAAAAAAAAAAAAATTAAAGGGCAAGAAAAAGTAACTTAGGGACCACTGTGGGACAAATATTTGATGTCCAGCACAGTTAGTGCTTTGACTAGTGAGAAACAGTTTATGGTTGCTTCCAGTGAACTGTAAATTGCTCTGGTCCTGTTGCAAGGATGCTGGTGAAAAGCACAGCATACCTGGCTCTGAGCAGGAAGCCAAGCGCTGCAGCCCCCCATAATCCCGAAGGGCAGATGGGCACCCACTCACTTAAAAACACCTGGTAAAACCATGTCATCTGCAGGTGAATCTGATGGATATAAGAATTAAAATGTGTTCTTGTCCTTAAATGAGAATGCTGCATTGATCATTTTGGAAATGCTGTTTCAGGAAACATGTAATTATTGGAATCTGGCATGCCCACTAACTCACTTGAGAGATTTTTTTCTCCTATATCTGATATATCACATCTTTATATGTTAACACACTGTACTATTCCACCTATCTGGACTTGTGCCTTCATACCAACACACCCTAGGTCTAAATCATCTAGAAGTAAAGTGCTGTTCAGCTGCTTCCACCTGTCCCCAAGAGCCCACCATCCTCCTCACTCTCATCCTCATGTCACCAGGGATCTAGTAAGGAGAGGCCAGGAATCTGCAGCAGGGTCCAGACAGGTCCCCAACCAGGACAATCAGGAGCACAAGGACCAGGCATGCCATGCCGTTCAGCTGCTTGCCAATTAAACTTTATGGATTTTACCAGGCACTGAAGTGTACACAGTCTGTTGAATACTTCATCGTCTTTTCCTGGTCTACCAGTGTCTCTCAGGTAAAGAGAAAGGGAAGAGAAAACATTCACATCTTTTTATGATACAGAGGGTTAATGCAGATGGAGAAAATATCTTAGTTTGGTACCATAGTGGTTACAGTCACCCCATGTGTGTTGGATCATATGCCAGCATAACATCAGATCGATTCAGTTAATCTGCAAAAAGTAGAAAAGGAAAAAGTAATATTTCTCTCCTTCAGACAAGTGAGAGGCCTTTGGTTAAGTGCAATTTTCAAAACCCAACATGTCATCTCTAACTTTCTAGATCCTCCTAATAAAAGAAAGGAAAAAAATATCCTTCTCCTCAAATTAAATTATAGTGGGCAGGTATATGGGATATAAAATAGGATCATGCATGAGAAATAGGCAAAACCAAAATAATCACGTTCAGACAGAACCAGACTGAGTTATCTTTCTCTGAATTTATATCAGCTTATGCTCAGCTTGCTGACAGTGGGTCTCCTGTGTCTCTGCAAGACATGTGCTTTTCACATGACAGCTCTGTAGGATGACAGCACAATATATGGTTTTCATATTGCGCAACCACCAGCAGGAAGACTGAAGCAACTTCTGTATCCCACCTAATCTCATTCCAAAACATTATTTGGGAACACAAAACATGAGTTCCTCTGCTAGGGCTGCAAATCAGTCAAGACAACATCAACATTTAATTTTATCTCTTTTTCTTTCTCTTTTCCAACATATATGTAAATCACTGAACAAAAAGCATCTGGACAACGTCTGTATGCTTCCTTCTGTCTCATGGACACTCCTGCTCAGCTCAACACTCTACCTTTACAGTAACTCAACTAACATTAGTTAGTTGGATTTAGTCTAAATAACTCAAGTAACAAATTCATTTGGTGAGACGGAGCAATTTCCTTAGTGTCAAAGCAAGGGAAAGTTATCAGTGAGTGCTCCCCAGATGATAACCCTATAGCTGTCAGCTTCTCTATGTGCTGACATTTCACAAAGTTGAAGCAGATTTTGTTCAAACGTATTTAATTTGAAACTGCCTTAGTAGAACAAATGGCTGGAGCTCTGGGATGTTTTCTACAGCAAGGCACTGAGTTTGACCACCTGATTTCAAATGCTGCACGACTCAAACCTCAGTGGAATAGACTGAAAATGTGATGTTACTCTTGAGTGTTTAATAGTGCAGGAAGGAACATGGTGACAAGCAGTAGCCTGATCTGAAACTAGAAGATGTTAAGCTCTGAAAATCCTTATTCCCCACCGTGCATTCTTTCATCTGGTCTTGTATTTTGTTTGTGTTCTCTGTTTAACTGCCTTGTCAAGTTTATACAGTCTCTCAAGCACATCTGTTTTCTTTCTCATCAAAGGGAAAAAAAGGTGAAACATATTCATAACAGAGAAAGAATAATAACTACATGCATTATTATCAAAGTAGTGGTGCTGTGTTCAGAGCTGTACCCCTGCAGGAGGCACACAGAGGATGTCGACATCAGAGAGGAGAGCACAGTGCAAAAGCTGGTCTGCCAGCCCAGGACGACGCATCCGTGCGATGCAGCACAGCTTTCCTGAGCGGCTGCGCTGGGCTCTGCGGGTACATCGGGCAGTGTGCTGGCCAGTGAGCCCCTAAGTGCTGTCACTCGGGTGGTCGGTCCTTCCAGGACTGTGCTCAAACTCCTGCTGATTCTTAAGCAGCCAGCCCGTGTTACACTATTTTGCAGCGCTGTTACATCTATTGTCCCTGCCCAGGACAGTGAAAATTCAAGCAAACAAAACTGCACTGATAAGGGGAAGCAGGTGAAAAAAATTCTGTTGCTACCTGGGGCTGTGAAAGGAAACCAGACAGCATGCCAGTCAGACTTTTTCTCTCTGTTACTCTTCTCTATCATCGAGATGGTAGCACTTCAAAGGGCTATGTCTGGATCACCCAGTGCCATGATGTATAGAGTTACCGGCACAAGCTATCTTTACCAAAAAAACCATTACAGTCATGTTAATAAGGAGGCCAGATCACCCTCATTAGTCTTGCTTAGTAGCAGTTCCTATTAGCCTCCACATACATGAGTGTCATACCACAGGTGAATGTGTTAACATGGTTAGAGCTGGATCATACACTTGTAGTCAGCCTTATGTCCTTCTCTATAGTTAGACACCACTACTAGCAAAAATCCGCCCGATCCTAAGAAGAATATGTATATAAACTACCATAGATTTTCTAATTGTAGTTCTATTGTTATACTGTAAACCAGTTAACCAATAAAACAAAAAATCATACACCAAACCCAAATGAAAAGTCAGAGAATATCTCTTTTCTTTCATGAAAACCTCAGTAATTCTCAGTATATTAAAGATAAAATGTTGCCTCATCAGAATGATGTTCATGTTTCTTTTAATAACTTCCCTGACAGGGCTGTAAGGCAAGAGTATCAAAACTTGCCTTTTTTGCAGTGTCATGTTTTCAGGAAGAATAAAGTGTTAAAACTAATTTTGTTAACCAGAGTAGATTTATAAACCGTTAAAACTACTTTGGTTTGGACTGTTTCTGTAAGTACCAAAATAGCAGTGTGCCCCTCTTATGCTGTGATTAAGGTGTTAGCCTTCACACAAAGGTACCAGCAGTACTCTAAGAATTTCAGTCATAATAACCATGAATTCCCACATACCTATTT
This sequence comes from Eurypyga helias, assembly GCF_000690775.1. Classification (NCBI taxonomy): domain Eukaryota; kingdom Metazoa; phylum Chordata; class Aves; order Eurypygiformes; family Eurypygidae; genus Eurypyga; species Eurypyga helias. Next base: position 73,073 of record NW_010264823.1, read on the forward strand.
CTCCCACAAGCAATTTTTTCAAAGCCTGGCTTTATGTTGAGTTTTAAAATCATTATGTTCGCTCACCTTTTTTTAAATCTGTCTTTAAGTTCTACTTCAGTTATGAATCCCATAAAATCCAGCATTTGCTAAGCATCCGCTTTGGAATTACTTTGTATTATGTTAAAGTGCACTCATGTTATCATTTTCTAAAGCTCCCGTTGCCTTTTTGTTCTCCTTGATTTCCCTGTGTACAACCCTTTTGTACGTTTTGCCAGCACCAAGAAGAACGAAATTCAATTATTATTCATGTATCACTCTAGGCCAGATATAAAATATTTTAGAGGCATGAGTACTACCCAATGATTTTTATCTTGAAAATCCATTGAATAAATAGAAAACTTCACAGGATATAGAATAAACTTGGGAAAGTCAGTATCCTGCTTTACTATTAATTGTGACTCCTGTCTTGGATGGGTGACTTGGCAATTTGGCAGCAGTTCTGGGGCTCAGAAATACAATCTAATTCCCGCAAGTTACCACCGTATGTCAGCGGAAGGTTGGAGCTGCCAATGCACAGGTAGAACTCACGCACTTCCCCTGTTTGTGGTGGCCAACAAGTGCACGCACAGTCTGTGGATGCAACACAGAGCCTTTACACTGACATATCCAGGCATCTTTCAGGAAGCAATCTGCTGCCTTCCCGCCTCTTGAGCGCTCACAATTTGAAATGTTCTGAGGAAAGTTTAAACTGAAAATATTTAAAATGAGAAAGAAAGCTGCAAGTCTTCTGAACTTTCAGTCTGAATAGAAATAATCACTTCTGTTTCAGTGAAACTGAGAAAACATACATAAACACATTGTTTTACATATGGTTATAAATGTATATGCATTATACATTTATATGTATTGCCAAAATCTTAGCATCGAAACACAGAGAAGAGAATCATGCATACACTTTGACAAATACTCAGCAGTGAGTCTTAGATACACTGTGATGTGCTGTGGAGTCACTTTGTTCATACGAGCAGAGACCCTGTGATATAACCTTGTGTCCACAATAGTTATGCAGGTATCTGTAAGAGATGCTGCGGAAAATAAAGTGGAATATAGAATTTGGGTGTGGAATTTGAACATGCAGAATCAGACATTGCATATTTCATCTCGCAATCCTAGGTGGTGCGCTGCCAAGGGATCACAGGAGGAAGACCATATGTTCATTGCGCAGAGAAGGATGCTTGATGAAAGGACACAGTAAGCAAAACCAGGTAAAAACATTTAACACTAGGCTTTTCTGTGCTCCTATCTGTGCAGAGAAAATCAAAAAACTTGTTAGAAGAGAACTAGAAGGCTTATAACAAAATCTCAACCTCTAACTTTTCCACACTGTGACATCCTTACTTTCTCCCCCATATCAGTTTTATATCCCAAAGTACTGAAAGTGAAGCTGATATCATACTATCCACTATCCTGAATCTTATCACTTTATAAAAAAAATATGATAAATTTTTCTATGTTTTTTCTGTGTTTCAGACATATCAAAAATAAAAATTGCCTTTTTTTTATTTCAGAAAAAGAACAGGGGAAAAAATGTGGAGGCAAGCAAGTCCTTTACAGGCACAGTAACTGGAGTTAGACACTTGTTTGCAGAAAAATCCAGATGACCAATGGACTTAAAACAAATATAATCTGCAGTTTCAAGCGAAGTTGCTTGTTAAACCAATTCAGAGCTTTGCATGGTATGACTGTATTGCCATTTATTACAGAGGGACATAACAAGAGATGCCTTATCTTTGTTTTGTTCAGACAATGGCATTATTTGTTAACAGGGTTTGATGATAGAAACAGCAAAGTCAGCTACATCATGGATTAACATGAACAATAAACACTTCCTGAATGTTTCATTCAAAGCCAAAAGGTAACAATCGTGGTTTTGAACCAAGGCATGGAGGTTCACAATCTGTTGGAGGGATAATTTCCAGAATGCCTAGAAAATGACAGTCTATGATAGTTTTAACTAATTATAAATAATAAGTAATAGGTTATTTGTTTTCTAAAAAGAAAGAAGTAATTTGTAGGTGGTTGATAATTTTAGATTAATTTGAATGTGAAAATCTTTAATGCCTATTGAAGTCTAGATAATTATTAAATTTTATTGGAAAGAAGTCAGATACGCCATTGTTTTTGTGTATGGGTAGAAAACAATTTAAAATATCACAAATATAAAAGAAATTGATGTAAACTAAGTAACTTCTGAAAATACATTAATTCAGTTAGTCACATTTAGCCTTCAAGTGTCCAGCCAACTATTGGGTTCTCCTCTCCAAAGTTTGTGTCCAGCTGTTGGGTTTTTTTGCAATTCCCTGGAGGACAAGGGAAGCCAGCTGCCAGGGCCTCCTCACCTCCCCAGGCTATCCTTAGGCTGGCAACTGTGTGCAGTTTCGGGTATGCCTTTCTGGACCCTCTTGGAGCTGCCAGTGGCCTGTGTCTCCATTGTGTCCCACCTCTGTGAAGCATCACGGTTTGTTCACAGTTTTTTGTCTCCAGACCCGTGTGTCCTGTAAAAGTGCAGGTAGATGGGCTGGGGTCTTGAGGCCATCTCAGTGTGGGTGCTGAGACCCCTGTCCCTGCTGTGTCCCTTCTGGTACCTCCCACCCCCAAACCTTCCCCTTCATTGTCCATTCACACTGCCTTAGTTTTTCTATTGCAATTTGCCACATGCTGGGCTTACACCTAGTCAGTACAAATGTTATGCAAAACATCCAGTATTTTCAGGCAGATAAATGACATCATTATCACGTGGTGCTTTAAATGTTGCCATTTTTTCTGAAATATCACACAAGGTGCACCAGAACACCTACTATATAGGCAGATTCTCCCATGCACTGCAGTTCTTTTGCACTCATGTTGGAAAAAAAAAAAAAATCTGATTAGAAATACACCAAGAAACATGCTTCAAAAGAAACATACTTCTTCAGGAGAGCTTTCATGTGGTGTTGTGGTCCTTTTGTCCCATTCTTTCCTGTTTCTGGATATGGGACAACACAGTATAGTTTAGACTTCTCAGCTTCTAGGCCCTTTGGAATAACTGAAAGCAAGTGAGAAAGCCATCTGGGCTGCTTTAGCAGCAACCCTAAAATTGGCAACATGATAAGAATAACATTTATACAACATTATGGACCCCTTCAGCCTCCTCTAATTACCCTGCTGGGCAATATTGTTTTCTTCTTCTGATGAACTCACCCAGAGAATTTATTCAGGAAGAGCTATAAAGACCCATATGTACTACAGAGTAAAATTACATTCAATTACTGTTGGAAGCATTTTACATCTACTGCTTTTTACAGCAACTAACAGTAGTGCTCTATCCCATAGTGACTCAGTAATTCTGCTTTATCACCTTCCAAATGCAGTTTGCAGGGCTGGGGTATCGTGCATACACTGAATCTCTACCCATAAACTATTTCTTACTTATTGATGTGTCTTGGAAATATAAGTGCAAAGACAATTCCAGTATTTGTGCTTACACAGAAATGTTACAGCCAGGAATACCTCAGTCTTGTGTGACCACAGAAGGATAAATGAAATAAATGAACTGCAGAAAGTCAGTCTGCCCATTTCATTAGGTATCCGTGCAAGGCCGTTCACCAATGGGTTTGATTGAGATGAAGATGCTCTCGAAGATCATGTAGAGCAAAACCTGAGACTCCCTGGATGAAAATAGTTTGTAAGTATGACAAAGAAGGACATAGTTGAATATGCAATATGAAATAAACAGTTACTGTTCAAAAGTAGAAATATTTCCTTGTCATCAGCTTGCCTCATATTTAAAATAACTCAATGTTTAGGCAAAGCTTAGGTAGCTGTAACTGTTTTGGGTTCTGCTTACTGTTTCCCTATTCCCATCTGATTGTGTAAGGTAAGCTTATCAAGAGAAGCATGTCACTTCTACTGTCTTGTTTACTTTCTAATGCCTTCTGAAAAGGTACATTCATTCTTCACCTTGCTGTCTATGGAAATGAGGTTAATGAAATCTGTCTAACAGCTTATGAGCCCACTGGCATGTATCAGTCAAGCCTTACACAGAAATAGAGACCAGAAGGAGTTACATTCCTGCAAGTGAATCGAACAGGAGTGGCAGGATGTTTCAGAGAAAGGTTCTGAGCATGGCTTTTCCAGCTACATTCAGAGATGTAAAAGCAACAGCATGGACTTCTGTCTTGTTGGAGACCAGAGAGTGTACACAGAGAAAACCATAACAAAATCAGTCTGAACTTTCAATCAACCTTTCCATACCAGAGGATAGGGATAGCAGGCTTCATTAATTTTACTGCTTACAGAACTAGATAATTATGCTGAGGAAATTGTTCCTAGCAAGTGATTTACAAATATAACTAAAGCCTTAATGCTAAGATATGTCTTGTTTATAGATACGTTTTCAGCAAAGACGAAGCATTGTTTGAGGTTTTCCTCTTAAATGTTTCATCAAAACAAAATAGTAAAGAGCACCTCTTACGCTGTTTGGTTTCTTTAGTTAAATTCCTTTTGTTTACAACATACTCATTAATACTTATTGGTAAAGAAAATAATTAAAATCTACCAGAGGAAAAATAACCTTAGACTTTGCCTGCTGCATTTTTAATGATAACTACTGAGTGTTGAGAATCAGGCACAAAACCAAAAGGTGACTGTTCTTAAAATACATATTTTTAATGGAAATTTGCCAATGAAATAGTGTAGCGCTCTAACCCTGATGTCTTAAAATGGAATATAACATGTAAATGTTAAGGTCTTCTGGCTCTTAAGGTCTAAAAATTCCTGGGGTAATCTGTGTGGTTTTTATTAGCTCTCAATATAAGGTGATATTTGGCTGCCTAGCACTGTCACAAGTGAGGGGCCTGAGAACTGTGGCACCAGCTTTTTCTTTTCTTATATCCTGGTCCTTTTATAGCAGCTTGGGCTTAGAGCCGGAAGGAAAATTGAGTCTTTTTACAGGAAATCAGTGACTGTTCTTCCATGAGGGCAATTCTGAAGAGCAAAATCTCATATTATCTAGTGCAAATATGTTCAAGTCTGTCAAGACGCTAAAACTACATCTGTGGTGTAACCGATATATTTTAATTTAACCATTTACTTAGGCAAAATAGTACTAACTAATGTCTTTCTACCAATACTTTACTAAACATTGTACAAAAATTATCTATTAATCCTTACAATGCTCCTTTGAAGATAGTTAAGTTTGAACACAGAGTCCTGACTCAATGTGCAAAGTCCAATTACCTAAATGTCCTACTTGATATGGTAAATTTTAATCCTTTGATTTGAATTACTCTGAGAATTAGGGAAATGCATTTCATTAATGCAACTTTTTCACTCAAGAATTAGGCCAATGGAGATGAAGGTTTCATGTACGCCACTTCCCTATACTCACAGTAAGTCCTCTACTGTCTATATTTTTCCATGTTTACATTGGATTATACTGTTTTAGAGATATTCTTTACTGTAATAGTCAAACAGTTAAAGGAATTTTATTAATTGTGAAAGGTTGTGTACGTGCCCCTCAAAAAGAACATTTCCGTGCCATAAAAAGAAATATTTGCTTCTGTTACAATATTATTTTGGGCTGGATTAAAAATTGAACATTTCAGGTCACTTACTCTGAAGTTATCTGGCTTTTCTTAACTCGTTTTTTCCTTTCTTTTTCATTTTTCCTCCCATAGGCTATGTCTCGGCTAAATTCATGTCTCTGTGATAATGTAGTAAAGGAATTCAAATCAGCATTACCATAGTTATACACTAAAGCAGTGCTTAAGTAATGTAGGGTTCATTCTTAAGGAATGTATGGTTGCTTGAAAGTGATATTTATTAAAATGAAAGAGTGAATATGTGAGTATTTTAGGTAAATTTTGAAAAAACAACTTGAAGACAAAATGGGAATCAGATATGTGTCTGATCTCTTCTGAAAATTTTAATCTATCATTGAAGGACACCGCATATAGATGTTGTATTAATTATTTTTATATTTGGGGATTGTTTCTAGTCTGTATTTGTAATGTCTGTTGAGTGCTGAGCCTCAACCCATTAATTTAATATGTTATTGTCAATTAACATATATTTTTAATTACTAATTCAGGTATTGGGGAAAAAAGAGATGGCAAATAATGAAAAAAAAAAATTAAGGAAACACCTTTTCCCTCTTCCATGTTTCAGCATCACTTGTTCACCACATGTGACTCTTCAACCCTCTCAAAACTGTCATTGAGGTGATGGGCAGTGTACGAGGTTGGGGTCAGTGTATAGTGGTTTAGTTCTTCCATTCCTTTCTTCTAAGTTCTCTCCATTGATCCTTGCTTCTTACTGCTCCTCTGCTCTGGTGTGGCTCCTCCAAGGGCTGCAGACCCCCAGCAGGAGTGTAGGGTTTTTTCCCATTACTGTATCTTCAGCCCTTTTCCCCACAACGTCTCCTTCCATGTATGCCTTTTGTGCTTCACCGTATGTGTCTACTGCCCTTTCAGAAAGAAAGTTTGAGCAGAAGCACCATGTACTTCTCTGGTTGGTGGCAGTTTTGTTATTCAGAGGGTCATTCCATCTATCTCAGAGCCAGCTGGACGTGGCACAGGGAAGGACACAGACTCCTCCCACACAGGGCACCAGGCAGCCCACTGCTGCCCCAACCCTGATAGTTATGCCTAATACATTTCACCCCTTGCTTCTGCAACACACCCTGTGAATGAATGTCCATTATAAGTCTACTTTTAACATCATCACAGCCTTAGCATCCATACATTACAAATTCTGCCCTTCCATCTGGACAATAGGGTAGATATTGTAGGACCAGGTGCATACATTCAGTGAAACTCCGTCTCTCCCTCCTGCAGAGAAGGTTATTGAGGCTAATATTATAAATAAAAAGAAAGATTAAAAAAATTGTGTATCATGTTTCTGTTACAAACTTCATCCTTGGCCCCTGCAAACCACAAAACTTAGAAGTTGATAGCAGTCTGAACATCTATCCATTAAAATCTCCACTCCTTGTCTCTACAGGATAGATTACTGGGTTTAACATCATAATAATCTGACCTCATGTCAAAAAAAATATCAGGCCTTGTCCCAAGCCAACACTCAGCCAAAAACATTACAATAGCTGAATATCCATCATTACAAAGTCAAATCTTTTTCCCTCCAGGGGGTTATCATGTCCTTTGCTGAAGCATCAGGATCAGGCCATTGCTTATCAAGTCCCTCTATCAGCAGATCCCAGAGGCCTCTTGCTTTGCACAGGGCCCCAAACTCCCCAGAGCAAGTTCTCTTGAGCCACTCAGCTGTATTCCAGTACCTTCAGTTTCCCAGCACCTCCATAGCCACTGCATGGGCATCTTCTCTGGGCAGTGGCTGTAGGCAGCCTGCGTTTCATTAATTTCACCTGACGTAAAGGATCACTGCGTGATGCTTTGTATGCAAGATTAAATTTGATAGGTTTCATATCACACTCTCTCTGAAAATACTGTGTGGTAGAATTATTTGAGGTGCAGGTGCATTTCTGTTTCCTACTACAAACTGGGAAAAGAGGAAAGGGAAGGAATTAGTTAAAAGAAAAACAGCTTCAAAATCAACTTTCAGCTTCAAATCCCAGGCTCTAGTTAAAGAGAAGAATATTAATGATGCATTGCCACTTTTAATTAGATTTTTTTTCATATTAAACTGACATTAAAAAGAGAGTTGTCAGTTTTAGCTTGTGAGTGGCTTTAACTATAAAGCATACAGTACCATTCAGACATTAAAACAACTGTTTGGAATAAGCATTACTGATGCCCTAATTAAAAACAAAACAAAACAAAACAAATCAAACAAAGACCCAAACTTGCATTCGATAGAAAACAAGACGGCTAGTTGACAGCAAAAAGAAAACACCCTAACCTTCATTTGCTCAGTTGTGGATGATCTACAAACTACAAAATGAAAATGAAAAAAAAATGTCCTGTTTGGCAAAGTTGCCTTTAGTCTGTGTATTGTAATATGCCTTTACACAACAGTAGCATCTAAGTGCGCCAGAAATAGACATATTTTTATTTACTGCCATGCTGTACCACATAGTTTACACCAGAGTACATAGTCTGGTCATGAAAGAGAAAATGAATTATGCCAGAAACTTCTGTTTCAATGTTTAACAGATGCTGTCACGAAAACTGATTACTGAAGAGGATGCTTGGAGAATGCTGACAAAAAAAACTCCAGCATCCATGCTTCCAGAGTAAGGAAAAGGTAAGCTTGCCACAAAAAAAGCTATATGAAATGTCATTAACCTGGCAGCTTCAGAAACATGTTTGAAGATTACTTAGCAGTGCTAAGCAAAAGGCTGGAAAACCACCTCTGGTGAACGTGAGAAGTGAGCCATCCCATGCATTCACCTCAGCTGTGTGGCTGAATCATGCTGCAAATATTGTGGAGTTGGAGGTCCCACTGAAAGCTGAGCTGCTGGCTGTGCTTGCTCCACCGCTATCACACGCTATGGCATTTGCTCTAATGTGAACCCCAGAGCTGTATCTCACCCTTACGGCATTCTGTTTTATACACAGAAATAAATATAAATTTATTTCTAATAAGTTTATTTCCAATAAATAATAAATATATACAGAAAGAAATTTAGCTCCCTTTGAGCTCATATTTTGAATTCATATTTAGGACCTTCCTTCTGACAAGACAGGTACCCTCTTATGCTGAGATAAGAGAAGGTCTTCACATATCAGGAACAATTTCCATCCACTTTAATAAATTGAGGAAGACTCTTTTTGAATCCTCTTAATTTTTCCTGTTGATGTAAACAAGCAAGTCTTGTTTCTTTTCCTAACCTGCTTGAAAATCCTAACTCTTTATGGCATTCCCAATTAATGGACAGCATTATAAGTAGCTGATAATTTGCAACAAATTAAATTATATTAATAATGAAATAGCGTTGGGAATGGTTAAAAAACAGAATCCACACACAAAGCTAGTGAAAATGCAGAAGTAGAGAGAATATTCCACTCTATCAATTAAAGCAATATCAAAACCCCAGAAATTAATCTAGCATGATCTTTATCAATGACAGGATTAGGAAACAAGGGAGAAACAGTTTGCTGTGTCTGAAGCTGACTATAGGACATTTTGGCTTAACTATATTTCAAGAGCGTTTTCTCATTAAAAAAATAAAATCTTCCTTATAGTCACTTGGAAACCAGTATGGATAGCTGAACTGATTTTGAGAAATAATCTCGAAAGTGAAAGCTTAAATTTGGAAAAGCCACCTCTTGCCTCACTGACCTCTAACATTTCTGCTCTCTCTGTTGGAGGGCAAAATCCACACTGATGACTTGACAGACCTGTGCTGGTAGTTCGTCTTGAAAATTTACATGCACAGCCACTTCCATTATATCACAGTTTTTCAATATGGTCAGTGGACAGTCTTTTCTTATATGAAATATGCCTCAAAGGGAATTAATGCAAAGGCTTTGATCGTGGTATTAAAAGCCATGGACACTGATTACCTTTCTAAGAAAAGAAAAGTTTAAACTATTTTCAAATTATGACAATGACTTAATGAAATGTTTTCTTTTTTAGAAGACAGAAAAAAAATCAATGATTTAAAAAGGAATAAAATTTGATTATACTATGCAATGACTGTACATTATTATTGATAAAAATATATTCCCTATATAGCATTTGTAGATTGCACGTTTTATTACCAAAGCACTTCAGTGATATCAAAAAAGTATTATTATGTTCTTCTACAATAAATACATTTTATTAATATGTTACTGATGTAGAAAGAGAAAGAAGGAAGTCAACATTGCCAGCTGTAACATCTTATCCAGTACACCTTAATGCAGATAACTGAACTTACACTGCAGACTTAGTGAAGATCTGAACATCCACAACTTAATCTTAGGTTAATGGCTGCAGATGTTCAGCACTACAGGAAATTAAAAGTATCTCAGGTTCATGCTCTAATTCAGAGACTTCTTATAATTACTTTTTTTCTGGGTGATTTACGTTAAGTGAAAAATACCATACAAATCAGAGCACTGATTTAATTTCATGTGTGCTAGATTCATGTAGAAAGCCCTATTGTGTAAAAAAAGAAATATCACTGCATATTGATGACGAAGTCTGAGCTACTCGATAATTTACGGATTTCATAAAAAGTTTCCTAAAAAAAACCGCCAAGCTATATCCTTTGTAGCTTTTTAGACCTTTTTCTGCCCTGTAATCTGGGAGCTGGCTAGATAAAAATACAATTAAATTACTGTTGTGAAAAATGAGAAGAAAGCAACAAATAAACAAAAATGCAATAAAAGCAGACAAAATACTTCATGAACCTGTTAGAGCTAATTCACATGAGTTTATACACCTATCCTTTTTTTAAAAATATCAATTCTTCATCTACCTACCATTTGACGTCCACAATAACATATTGATAGTTTATAGAAAAACAGTATTCCTGCTCCATTTTTTTTCAGAGAAAGGGTTGAGTCTTAGCTCTTGGCTCTAAGAAGTTAATTGTGGCTGTGTCTTGCTAGGAGCATGATTTGAATGTCTTTCATGTCTGTATATTGTGATGGGTCTGGAGGGAAAACAATATGAATATACTCATGTAGAGTATGAGCAGGCAAATGCAAGCTTCCTCCTAACAAATCCACACTTGCATAAAGATGATGCTTTTTTAAAAATCCTGTTGGCTGTAAAGCAGTAGCTGAATTTGAGATTAGCGTGAGGGTATTACTCATTTTTCAGTGTTGCATGAAGTTCAAAGGCTGTTACTTCCCCTAAAAGTTTATGGGTTTGCACTTCAGATAATTATATGGGTTTGTGGCTTACTGGGTTATACAGGCAATTTTGGACTTAAATCTGCTCCAGGGCTCTGTGTATATTAGATACCGGATTGTGAAGGGTAAAGGTTTGATTAAAAGGTGGATAAAAGGGACTTTGCTTCACAGGATTAATAGTACTGGTGAACTGTTCTGGCAGAGCTGCGTGTTAATATTTGACCAGGCCTATTGTTCTGGAGCAGTTAAGGGCAAAATGTGTTAAACAGTTACCACCCATGTTTTTTCCCTCAGATTGTTGCTGTCCTTTATCCAGATGTGATCCCACCTCTGCATAACAGTCCATGAAATTGCTCCCTGATCTAGTTGTATCAAGATGATAATAATTTAAAGCCAAACTAGAATATCCATGCTGTTAAATATTCACACCAGTCTGATGAATCACTTTGACAGAACTGGCATAGGGAGTGACGGTTTATACATGATTATTTTGGCAAAGCAATAGATTCCTCTTTTGTTGTAGGAGGAGAACAGGGAGAGCAAGAGCCTAGGGAAATAGTCTCCTGATCCTGCTCAGCTGCAATTACAGCAGGATCTCTACCCACAACTCTGATTCATGCTCATGAGCAGGCCTGTTAGAGAAGTATGGTTATTTGCACTTGAAGAGTTGGATTGTTTTAGTGCAGTCTTCTTTTTCTGTGACTCTTGGTGATGCTCTAACAGGTCTTCAGAAAATTTTCATTGTAAATCACCAACATACTTATCTCGGTGGATATGTCTAATACACACGTATACTTGCTACAAGAGGCAGACTTCTCTATTATTCAGATTGGGTTTGATAGCTGAGGGTTAAATGAAAGTACTGTGAGGATAAATCATAGAAAAATTAAATCACCCTAGAAGCAAATTAATTTTCATCAGATTTTTTTTTTTTTTTAATGGCTTGGTATAAGCTTCTAAATTTGTACCTAGTAATCTAGGTGAATGAGATCATTGCAGAAGTACTGAATGCCATTACAAAGGCAGAGAGAGGAGGCATTTGTCTGGGTCACTAAATGAACGGTGTTCATGGGAGCCTGAAAACCTAAATCTCTGCAGAACAAAAGCGTGTAGGGGTGAGAACTGAGTAACAGAGCCATTACATAAATGCAAGGAGGGGCAAATGTGAGGCACAGGGAGAAGATCTGTACCTTAGGGGGCTGAATGGCCTTACAATATCATGACTGTAAAAAAGCTCTCAGATGGGCTGAATGCACATTTTCCCTGTCTTTCCTCATATTTTTAGTAAATAGATCTCCAAAGGGTTAATAACTCTGCAATCTCCTTTCTGGTATTTGTCATGTGAATAGTAACAAATACCATACAAGGATAAACTAGTTGATATAGGCTTCTTGCAATCTACTGAAATATTTTCCAAGAAACACCTGGTAATTTTTTCTTCTTGTTATATAACCCCACACAATTCGTGTCAAAACCTAGTGTGAATTTGCAAGCAACATATATTTTTCTCTGATGGAATATGAAAAGAATTTGCTTTTTGTTCTGACTTTAGTATGGCAAATCTTTCTGCAGTGGTAGTTTGGTAATTAGTGAATGAGCTAGATGTGTCAACTATAATAAAACCGTAGGTCAGATATTAATTATCAGCAAAACTCTTCACTGCCAGTAATAATGAGACATGATCTTGTGCCTCCAGGGTCACAAACTGTGTGTGGTTTTCTCATTCTAAGCTGAAGCTCTGGGGAACCTGAGTTTCAGCTGGCCTTGGCTCTAAATTCTTGGGGATCACAGTTGTCTACCAAAATAATACTTAGGGTATCAATGGAAGTAAATTTCTGTAATCCTAGGCAAATTTCCTTGAATATATGATATTTTGGTTATATATATGTAAATCTATAATTGTTACAGAATGTTAGAGGAGTCAAACTAAAATCTTAAAATTATAAAATTATATTTATTAGATAATGACTCAAAATGAACAATTTTGATGTGCCAGAAATGAATTTTTCTTACTTTCCTGACACATAAGTGACCATCAGAAATGGTTCCGATGTAGATTTAAACTATCCAAAAGTGTGTGTTAATATTTGTTCAGTTGTATGGCTTTTTGATATCAGTGTTCAATGTGCTCGCACTCCTGTACTTTCACTCTTCTTATAACAAAGCTCAGTCTCAGAAAACACTTGAGTCAATTACATACTTTGCTGCTTTTTTATGGGTAGAAAGGACTTAAGAATAATTTTTCCTCTTTGTGATAGCTTTCAAGTTTCAAAATTTGGGATTTTTTCCTTCATTCATTCCTTTGTTATTTGGTCTGTGTCTCTGACTTGGACATGTGTGATTTCACAAAACTTCCTCTTACAAACTGTCTGTGTGTATGCTTTTGTGTGAAATATTTTGGCTTTGCGAAAACAGTGAAATGACTGAGAATAAGCCCAGACCAGGTCTGACTGGGCACTCCTGGCCTCAGAATCTAAACCTACCTATTTTATGAAAGGACCTCATCTACATGAGTTATAGCAGACTATGAAATATGCTTCAAATATGTACGACCGCAATTCCTAGGAGGATGTTAATTTACAAAAGTAAATTAAAAAAATCAGTCTTTGAAAAATCTATTTACAATTGCTTTTCTTTTTTTTTTTTTTTAATATTGTCTTGAATAGTTTTACAGAAAGCTGTAACAACTGTGATGCCAAGGACAGTCTGGAGTAAAAATGATAGGATTATTATTAAATTGAGTGCATACTTCCACTAAAATTCTAGTGACTTTTGCACCCTATTAGCCCACGGTGGTGAGTCAAGTGAAATCACAAAGTTATGCAAGTTCAGACCAAAAATATACTTTATCAACATAAAAGATGTTTTATTGCTCATAATACACACATGGGTTCCGTCCAGATACCATGGTAAGGATGACACTAAACAATGTAGTTTATGTTTAGGGAGCACTGTTTTTCACTTTAATGTTAAGACCTTGATATTACTCTAGCAAAAATATTTATATAATGGAAAACATTAAATACTTATGACTAATTTATTATTTTATTCGTATAATGTGTTGTATACCAACGTAGTAGTATCTATATATTAAAACAATTTTTAAGAGATAGTGAGAGAAAGGCTTTAAATTGTCAGTGTGAAAGTTTGAACTAAGAATGTTCTTTATTCCATTTTATCTGAACTGAGATTTAAAATAAGAATTTATAAAAGATTTTAGAAGAGAACATTTCTTGCCTACGTAATATGAGTTTATTATTAAAAGGCAATTATTTAATAAGACAGGAAATATTAATGCTCACATGCTTCTAAGTCCATTGAATGAAAAATGTTCTATATTGTACAGATATGGGATTCTGTCATGACTATCTCAAAGCCTTGTGAACTTCATATTGTTACTTCAATTACCTTTTCAAGAGGTAAATTAATGAAGATGAACAAATTAAAAATGGGAGATTTGACTGTGATTATTTTAAGATGTGACTGAAAATGATAGCATTAAAGAAACAACAGAAATTTACTTTGATATTGGAGGAGGGCAGATAGATTTTTTTGTGCCACTTGACTCTCAGTGTAAAAAGGAAATAAATTGTAATTTAACCCTTTATAAGTTTCAAAGAATATTTTATAATTCTCCTGTATATTGTGATTTCAAAGTTCAGTCTTGTAAAGTGAAGTGGAAGTGAAAGGAGGCTGAGATTTGCCATACTGTTCCCAGACTCAATGAAGATTTTCTGTTTCAGAAATCCTGCAGCAGGTTTTACCTTTACTCATGGATATTGGATTTAGTCTGGCCATTTTAGTTATTTATGTACATTTCCAAAATAACAGTAGAGCACCAGATTTTTCGTATGACTAAGACCAGATTCAGAATTTTAACTTATACCTATGAGTATTACAGCATCCTTTTTTCTTTTATCTGACTGCTGAATACCTACAGTAAATTCATGAGAATGGTTAAGAACTCTAGACCTATGTGATCTGATAGTTAACACCTTTATATCCTTCAATATTAAATAACGAATGATAAAAACATTATTAATTCATGCTTGAAAGTTGTTCAAAAGCAGTTTTGTATAAAAATCATAGTCACACTAGTGCAACCCTTTTAGGAAGGAAGATTATTTGCAAATGCAGTGTTGAAAGTATTGGGATTGAAGAGTTTTGAGACCTACACAATATAGGGAATAGTCTGAAAGAAATATTGAATTATCTGAGCCGGCAATACTGTAATAATTACTTTGAAATTTTATAATTGCACAGAACATAGATAATTTGGCTACCACACTCTTGGTTCTGTCAGACTGGGCCAGCTTGCAGTCTGGACTGCAAATATTTATAAGGAGTTAACTACAGAGGTCCATGGGGAGCAAATCTTTACAAATGTTTTCTAAACAGCAGCACGCTTTAGAGCAGATGTTTTCTGTATGCACAATACCATCCTCATAGACACTCTGACCTCAGCAAATGAATTGGTAGTACACGCAAGCACAAACATTATTAATCAAAGTGACACAGAAACTTCCTGTAAATTTATATCCCTTTTCAATGTAATTTTTAAAAATGTCTGCAAAGAGGTGTCTTTTGTTTTGATTTTCTGGTTGTTGTCTTTTTTTTTTTTGTATGCACAGCAATCCTCTAATGATCAGTCAGGAAATTATTTGTAGCAAAGGACTTATAACAAAAAACCCCATGTTTTACTCTGGCTTAGTAACAGCCTCATTTCCTCTTTCTCCACTCCCCTCTCCCAGTGAATAGAGCAACATAAAATGCTTTAAGCTTTAAGCTTTGGAGCCTTTAAGTGAAAGGGATGGCTTTGGAAAATCAAACCTGCTAGAGCTTCAGAGTCACAGAAGCACAATCTGTCACTGGTTTGGGACCCCTGAAGCTACACTCTGTGGTCTGCCTTCCTGCTTCCACACCAGCATTCTGGTATCGCTCCTGTCTGCTGTGGAGACACTACCCTATGCTCTGCTCCTGAAAGCTCTAAAGCTAGATTCCTCAGACTTGTGTTTCTAACCTGATCTCGGAGACATTCACTCTAGAACACCTGCAAAGTCTGAATAAATACAGTTCTGTGCAGAGAAATAACAACAGGAGCACAGGGTATTTTGCAATATAAACTGTCAGTGGCCCCAGTTCAGAAAAGCAAACACACA
Source organism: Eurypyga helias (assembly GCF_000690775.1). Taxonomy (NCBI): domain Eukaryota; kingdom Metazoa; phylum Chordata; class Aves; order Eurypygiformes; family Eurypygidae; genus Eurypyga; species Eurypyga helias. The sequence continues at coordinate 89,013 of NW_010264823.1, forward strand.
CGTAAATCAGTGCGCATAGTCGAGGATGATGAGGTAGCAGGGCCATCCTGGGCGACAGAAACAAACAGTAAGGAGATGGGAGCAGGGCCGTCTCAAGACTCAGGGACGGAGGATGAAGCTGTTGTGACCACATGTTCCTTGTCCCTGAGGGAGCTACAGGACATACATAGGGACTACAGCCGCTGCCCAGGTGAACATGTCATGACCTGGCTGTTCTGCTGCTGGGATAGTGGGGCCAGTAGTATGGAGCTAGAGGGGAGAGAGGCTAAACAGCTGGGATCACTACCAGTGCAGGGCTGGATGTTCAAAGGCAGAGTCTCTTCCACTCATCATGTCACTGATGCTACATGGAGTAAGTGGCTTGCCCTTTACGAGAGAAATGGCCAGTGCTTT
>NW_010264823.1:89442-97447 GCF_000690775.1 Eurypyga helias
CAGCAGTGGAAACAGAGCAACTGGCAGCGGCGAGGCAAACCTATCTGGGCTGCCGCGTTATGGCAAGACATTTCTTCCCGTCTGGGCAACCTGGTCATCAAAGTGCGTCACGTCGATGCCCACGTACCCAGAAATTGAGCTACAGAAGAACATCGATACAATCAGCAAGTAGATTAGACTGCTAAGATTGCAGTGGCTCAGGTAGGTCTGGACTGGCAACATAAAGGTGAGCAGTTTATGGCTATTTGGGACATACGGCTCTCCTAGGGACAATATATATTTTGTTTCACTCCATAACGCATCAAGCTGAGTGGTTGGTGTCACTCCGGTACCGGTGGCACGATGAGCCGGTGGGGCAGGGAGCGGGGTATGTTTGCAGGAGGGTGCAACCCGTAAGGTCTGGGAGGGTCGGCTCGGGGATGCTGGCCAGGACCTCGTGGTGGCTGCTTAGCACAGAAGGAGCATCTTTTGTCAAGCAGATTGATCTAGGAGTGGGGGTTTGAAAGGTTTTTTCTCCTCTCCCTGCTCTCTGCTCCAGGGCTGATTGAGGGGGGTCTTTCTCCCTCCGTGTTTTTTTTTCTTCTATCTATTTATTTATTTATTTATTTATTTTTGCTTTCTTTCTTTCTTGGAGTTTTTGGATTTATTTTTTTGCCTTGCCTGGAACCTGGCTGTGTCTGCCCACAGGTGGTGAAATTCTGTATAATTTGTTCTATTCCTCTGTTCTTTTAATTACTTATTAGCAACAGTATTGCTAGTAACTCCGTAAGTTTCATTTATATAATTATATAGGTCTTATCTCAACATTTTATGAGCCTCCCTTGTTTTTCTTCCTCCGACCCTTCCTGACTGGGAGTGGAGGGCGTGGACTGGTAGAGCAAGTGGTGGTGCGTAATTGCCAGACAGGGCTAAACCACAACACTTTTGTATGGCCAAATTGATAACTGTCTTTGAATTGACCCTTCCCAAAGATTTATTGTGAACAGCTCGGTTCAACAGTCCACAGTTATAGAACTCCATTCCTTATTTCCGAGCCAGACATCTTTGTCAGGAGACTGGCAAGGCTTTTACAGTTATTATTCTGATGGGCAAAATACACCCATAGCAATTTATTAGTACTGACTAAATTCCAAACTATTTATTTCCTCCTCTGCTAAAATGAATTTTGTAATAATGATTTTTTTTCTTCCCTACTTTCATTTCTTTTCAGGGGTTTATTAGTGTATATCTTCAGAAGGCTTATCTCCCCTGTATTCTCTTTGACATCTTCTTAATATATCTTTAAGCTAGTTTAATGGTCTGCCTGCTATTCTCAATACACTTATTATCGATGATAGGTGTAATAGAAACAGTGTTACTGTTGAAAAATGGCTGGACATTTTGTTACTGTCATTTCACTGAGAAATAGGAGTTTGTTTAATGCATATGAAAAATATCAGCAAAAATAAAAGATCAAAAGGGATAAAAAGTCAAAGCAATTTTTCTTCTTTTCAGATGCCAAATTGAGACTCCTCAGTGTACTTTAAACAATGATACATTAGTCTTTTGAGATTATAGAAGTTTGTGTCTTCTTAAGCAGAAAGTTTTCTTATACTAAAAATAAAAGGTTAATAACATAATGTACTAATTATTCTTGAAATTTATATGTTAATGTGCTTCTACATGGCATTCCTTTTCATAGCTGTCTGTATTTTCATGTAGCCTGATGTAATAGCTGTAGTCCTAACAGGAGAGTAAATTTAATTATAAACTTGGTAAAAAATTCTCATCTGTTAATGAGAAGAAATGTGTTTTCAGCTTAGCAACAAAAATACTGTTTTGCCTTATCATTTTCCATTTTAGTTCACTATTTATTTTATGTGTAATCATCAGTCTGGGAAAAACTCATGCAAGGACAAGAAGGCTTCCACTACTACACATAGCTCAGCCTCCTCAGTTCTGTCATATAATTAACCCTGGACTGGTTTTTGCATGGTTTTTTTTGCTTTTGCGTCTTTTCTTGTTTACCTCTTTCTCAGAATGCTAATGAGCGAGAAAAAACTTAAAAGCTTTAAAATGGCAGAAAATACTCATTAGTATTCAGCTAAAAGACTAACTAGACAGTGACCATTGTAGGTAAGCTGAAGACGGGTAGAACTAGAAAGCTTCTTTTCATTTGGACTTATCATCAAAGAAGAAATAGAATAAAAATAAAGAATGACAAAATAGGCAGGAAAAAAAAACACATTGCAGGCAATTAATTCTCCAATGTTTAGTTTTCTAAACATGCCTTCTAATTCACAAAGGCTTGTATGTCTGTTTTTCCATTGGTATCTAATAACTTTTCTCTGGTAATCTCATGTTATTAAGGTATTTTACACTGGCCATTTCTAAATGTAGAGAACATATTAATTCAATGAAAAATGATGCCAGTTGAGAAACATTTATTAGTGAATTTGTACTGATATTATCATTATGAAACAGGAGACAGTCACCAATTTTCACTGAATTTTGAGTTCCTGGGTTTGTCTGTAGTTCATGTGTCAAGAACACTCCGAAATGACAAGAAGATAACAGATTCAAACAAACTCTTGAAAAGCAGAACGAGGTTTCTGTCTCTGCAGACTGAACATCTCAGTAATTTTTGGAGAAACCAGAGGGCCAGAACCTTAGCAGCTGTAAATCAGTAAAACTTCACTGAGCCCAACAGAACTACCTTAATTTACAAAAGCTGACTATTACAATATAATTTTAGAAGATTTTATTTGCAAGACAATCTGCCTAACAGCAGGTGCAAAGCACTTTCTACAGTTTAAGCTATTTGAGAGGAATGAGACCGACTGACTAGAAGGAAAGGATTTAGTGCAGTTCATGTGAAAACTGTGGTGATTGATTTAAATGCACTTTAAAAAGTCTGCACAGCACTTGAAAAAAACAATGAGTTTTCAATTGCCGGTTGTCTGAGGGGCTGTTCATTATGCATTAGAAACAAATCTTCATTTTATATAAATGTTTCAATGGTTCTCCGTGTATAATGCTCCATCAGGTACTTTCATGCTTGTACTCAATACAGCATTACACTTCAGATTCTGTGACAGATACAGAAAAGTTATGTAGGAACTGAAGCGTACCACCATTGCTAGGATTTTGGTATCTCAAAGCATCAGCTGATGATGTTCCATGGTATTTTGCTTCAATTTTCAGACAATTCGGAAGTAGATCCACAAAATAACTCTGTTGTGTTGCCTATCTCTTGGCAACCTCTAATGTAAACCGATCAAAGATGCCATGTCAAACTCACAGCTTCATTTGAAAACAAAACCTGCCGTTAAATAATATGTGCTCATCGTTAAGGAGCAATATTGTCTGGCTCAATAGAATAACTGGTTGTGTGATATCAAACAGTGACTATATTTTTAACTGGACAATGTTTTCAATATCCATTTAAAACTCCGATAGTGTATTTTTTAACTATCATCTTCTTTTACTGATTCTCTGCTTATGGTAATATATCATCAAATAGAGGCTTACTTTTATTGAGGTTCTGTTTTGCAGTACAATTAGGGGGAAAATAATTTATAGGACTGAAATGTAAGTCATTTTTTTATAATAAAATCTTAAGTCTCTAGCTGGTGACACACATTTAAAAAACCACCACATTTCCTTCCTATTCTGGTCTCTCCCTTACACTTCTAGAGCAATGACTGTAACTTCTTTAGGGTTAAGTACAAAACCCCTTTAGATGCTTAAGTCTCCTTAGGTTCCCTTTAGTCACTTAGTAAAATGGCTGTTCTTTTCTTCCTTATGAAGAACTACCCTTTTGTCTGGTGATGTTTGCCTTCCCTTGTAGCTTTTAGCTTGATACTGCAGATCTTGTCTTCTTACATTTTTTTTTTTTAACTTTAAGTGAGCATGTTGACAACTACAAAGCTGTGCTATGATTACCTGGAGTTGTCAACATTGAATTCCTTATTCCTTTGGGCAAGTAAAGATTTTTTAAGAAAAGAAATACATTAAGTGAGGCATACTAGCTTTCTGAGAATAATTTTTGAGCTTTTTCACCCATCTGACTAAATCTCAGGTGTCCAGTTTTGAGCCTCTTCTACTCCATAATATTGGAGGAGCTCTACTTTGGATCCTGGATTTATCACATGAAGGAAATGTGATAACTCAAGACTATTCTGTATAGTCTTGAGTTATACAGAATATCAAAGTTTTTTCTTAGTTGTGTAGTTAAGTATCCATGAAGAACAGCAAGTATTGGATATTTTGTGATACTACCATTTTGTACTTATGAGCCTTTAAGATAGCTTTGACAAGATTTCATAGATTCTGTGTCGCTTATAGCATATAGAAACCAATATACCATTATAATAATATTGTTTCACTTCTGGGTATTTCAGAATTGCATTCTGTTGTTTAAGAACTGAAAGCTATCTCTCGGAATACAATTTTAAATGAATTTTACTGCAGTGACTTTAGGTGTATAGCAATGGAATCTCTTTTATTAAATGTGTCACATTGTTATTTTCTTTTTTTCTTTCCCTTTGCAAAAGGTGGTGTACTCTTACCTGCAATTTCCCATGCCTCATTCCTTGCCTGTAAGAGGCTTCTCTTATAGCCAGCATTGGTGGTATAAAATGGCCACAGATGTACAAGCATATGACAAAATCTTTTCTTACAGTAATGTTAAGGATCCACTATATCTAATGTGGAAGTGATTTTGGGGGGAAAAAAGGTACACTTTCAATTTTTTTCCTAGTTTTTAAATGTCTGTTTCATTGAGGATAACATTTTATATGCCAGATTTGCAAAATAGAATAAATTTTCATGATTAAGAACAAATAGTATCTGTAGAACAGTGCCTCTTATTGCGAAGTATCACAGCTTTTGGTATCTTAGTAGTCTATCCATGAATAGCAATCGTCTTTCCCAAGGTGACCATGACATAGTTACACAGAGGAATGACACCACCTGAGGTTGCAAATTTGACTGTGACAGAGTTTCAAAGGGAAGGATGTGTTGATAGGGAGCAAAGGTATTTCAGCACAATGTGGTTTATCTGTGAACAAAATAAGCCCTTTAAATCTCAAAACTTATTTATAAATAAGTTTGATAATATCCTTGATTGATAACAATCAAGGATAATGTAGAGCATTATTGCATTGATCAGCCTTAAAGTTAATGAGATACATGCACTAAAAATGGGATTCACACGTGATGTGTCAAAAATTTAATGCTCTTTATATATTCTCTATTAACAATTTCACAGTTTTATTCAATACATGCTGAAATGCTCAGAAAATATATACCTTCTCATGGCACTGTAAGCCTCCTGTGATTGTTACTTTGCTTCGGTAAAGAAATATGGTCAACTTACAAATTGAATTTAGGGTGATTAGCAAGAATGAACAAACAAATAAATAGAAAAAAAAATGTAAATTTTACTTCTGTTCATATTTAAATTTTAGTGAACCTCCCTATTCACTGACTGATTAGGAATTAAATATTATACAGTTTGAAAAGATAAACCTATAATTTATGGATATTTATATCTGTGCATATTTATATGGTCCTGACTCATGGATAATCCTTTTAGTGATCATCAGCATGAAGAACACAGGTTCACAGAAATCAGAGATGGGGAAGAAACACTGTTTAGATCATTGGATTTATTCCCTTGCTAGTATAGCAAGATGGATTAGAAAGGCAGCGGTAAATTAAATATGGAGAGTTTTCAGGCACATAAGATTTACCACATCTCATTAATAATTGAGTTTCTAGAGCGTTCCTGCTAGAGGGCTCAGTAAACATTCCATTTAGTTGAGGCAAGAATGTGTTCGCTGATCCAAATTTGGCATTTTGACCAACCTCAGAAAAATAGCGTTTTATTTACTTATTTATCTTTTGCAGTGCCTTTGGATATTTTTAAGATGGGTTGTTGGGTTTTTTTTCATGAAAGTGTCTCAACTGGTCATCAGTCTTTCAGACAAACAGTGACCTAAAGAACTGAGGAAAGGTTGCCTTAGGACCAACATTGTTTACAGACTATCTGTCTTCCCCTTTCACATTTTGTTTCCTATGGTTATATATATGTTCTGAACAAATAGGTGTTTATCAGACATTGTAATCCAAAAATACTAATAACCTAGAATACATTTTTAATTTTTTTTTTTTTTTTTTTTACTCTGGTTTCAGTATTTTTTTCCAGATGTACGTGGTGTCAGTGCTTATGTCTATACAGAACAGTTGCTATTCCTTCTTTGGCTTTTTTTCTGCCACCAATATATATTAAAATGCATGTCCAAAAATTTGCTTTGTCTTAGAGTTCAACAGGCACCATGGGTCCAAAAGTACTGAGGTTTAGACATATTTTAGGCACATCAGATTTACTGTGCATACATAAAGCATCTGTGCAGCTTATGCTCACTGAGACTTGATGTGTCATGGATGAAGAAGTGAAGTGGTTATTTGTTTGGGATGCATTGAGTTTCTGAGCACATCACCCAAGGGACTGTTTTCTGCCCAGACAAGTGGAAAAGGGACATATATCCTGGATGCTGTCCTTAAGATGTTTTTGAGAGGTACTTGCAAGGAATGGAAGCTCTGTTTCCTTAAAGTCACATTTCAGGCTGCCTAGCATTTACTATCTTTTGCAAAGTAGCTGTACAGAAAGATGAAGAGTTAGGAAGGAGGAAAAAGGGGTGGGAGGGAAATGAGGAAAAACCCCAACCATAAATCTTCAGTTATCAGATCAGCCTGGAGTGTGAATGAAACAGTAAGAAAATGCATTGTTCTTAATACCTCTTAATAGATGTTATTGATAATATATGTTAAGAGTTCTAGCCAGTAGAGATAAAAATACTAACCAGTACACAAATATTAAGAAGGTTATATTATAATTATGAAGAATGTAACCTTCTACATTTATTAATTTATCGTAAAATATATTTGGTAGTTAATAGAACCACAGAACGGTTTGGGTTGGAAGGGACCTTACAGACCATCCAGTTCCAACCCCCCTGCCATGGGCAGGGACACCTTCCACTAGACCAGGTTGCTCCAAGCCTCATCCAGCCTGGCCTTGAACACTTCCAGGGAGGGGGCATCCACAGCTTCTGTGGGCAAATAATAATGGAAGTGTTCAGAAAATTTGAAGGCATTTGGGGAGTAATAGCAAAACTATGAAAAGCAACATCTGGGACCCACCCTTCCATAAAGTACAAACTCTGAAAAGCAGCTTCATAATCTCAATCTTCTGGTATTCTGTTCCCCCATGCTGTTTTCTAAAGGAACTATATAATAATAAATTGCTGTGATCTGAGCTGATACCTCTATACATAAAATAAATGAGGTCTATAACTGCAAGTTATATATATGCTGTGAAATATAGTATAAATCTAGATGCCTAAGGTCAGTTAACAAACAATATCTTTTTTTAACAATAGGTGAAAGTTCCTTTATCCAAGATAGCTATTCAGAGTGAAGCTGATCATTAATCCTCTCACACATGAATGCATAGTATATCATAAATAAATTAAAAAAAAAAGAATCAGATAACTTCTCGTAAGGAAGAATTGCTAATTACAAAGGATGTATTGTTTTAGTTACAAATAGAAATTCATATTATCAAAGCACGTAATAAGTGTACTCAAAAGGTACTTTTCAATTAGAAGTATTATATGTTATAAATCTACTATGGTGTTACAATTTTAGCAAGCACTGGTGTAAATATCCTACAGAATACATTAACTTTCATCTACTTCTTATTTCCTTTTATTGGTCTGTTATTTTTCCTCTTGAAATATGTGAGATTAAACACGCAAAACATTCAAACTGATGTTTACTATCCTTACATTTTTCTTTAATAGCTTCCAAATTTTATTTTTTAATTCAAAACCTTTCTCATTACCAATGGTTTATGTTCGATCTAGTGAGGTCATCTGATGTTACAAGTGGTTAAAATAATATTGAAAAAAATTTCTGTGAGCGTAGGGCTCCCCATGCAGAGGGACCTGGACAGGCT
>NW_010264824.1:0-49173 GCF_000690775.1 Eurypyga helias
GCGCACGCCACCACGTGAGGGCCCGACGTGCACCGCGCGCCGCCCCCGCGAAGGCGGCGCGCTGTCGGCCATAGCGCTAGGCCTCAGTCCTCCCCCCACCAAGCCCTACGGTCCGTGAAGACCAGAACACTTTTCCCCCCTCCGAATAGCGTTTAATGTACGTACAGGACAGTGACGGAGCCACATCAACCTGCTCAGTACGGGCGCGACGGAGGGCACTGTGACACATTTTTATTAACGAGCTCGTTTAATTAAAGCATTTGGTTCTTACAGATACATCGACAAAGGGAGGCAAACTTTGCCCTCACAGAGTTTCATCACCTACAGCACTACCTTAGTCACAGTGTCCGAGGAAGGGGCACAAGGGGGTGAAGGCGGTGGTGCCCGGGGGAGGGCCCTCGCATTAAGGCGAGCGAGGGGGTTTTCTTCACAACCCTAGCTGTAAAAAGAGAGAAAAGGTTTATGCTTCCAGAGACAGGTAGCTGTAGATCGTAGAAAGGCAGCAATAGAAATTTCAGTGCAAAGTTCTAGGTTAACAGAGAAAAGGAAGAGGTCTTAGCGCAAGCTGTTACTCCAAAACACCCAAACAAGGTCCCTAGAGACAAGTGTACTTCTGGCTGCAGGTCATACATTGAATAAAACAGGTTTTCTTTACATTAAACAAGATACAAAAAGCTGTTTAAACCACACTTTCAAGCTACTTAGAGTACTGGTAAATTCCACCCCAATTAAAAACTTCCCTCTTTCACTTATTCTTCTTTTTGTATGTAATACGTGAAATTCTTATTGCAACCATCACTTTTTTCTTAACTGAGAGTAGTGCAGAGAGGTGCAAGCATGGTGCTGGTTCCTCTACAAGTGAGGAGAGGCCAAGGCCAGATCCCACAGACAAACTAAACCCCATGACCATGAAAAGCTTCAGCCAGTGACCATTTTGAAAAGGAAGGGAAAGGCACAAAATGAGCTGAGCTATGAAGATTAAATCAGAAGTCAGGACAAGTGCTAACAGTAATACAGTACTACACATTTTTTCAGAGTCCAGACAACTGTTAAAACTGCAAATCATTTTTTAAATGATTTTAGTTTATTTGTATTTTGTGCTGTAAGACACTGTGCTTTAATAGCAAACTGCAAAAAAGGCAGTACATATTGCTTTCATTTTATTTCACAAAGGAACGTTTCACAAAAACAGTAGTCTACTTTCCTGTGTTTAAGTGACTTGTGATTCTAATGATGGAATGGAGTAAGTCTCAAAAGCATCAAGTGAGCAGGAAATATATCTAGTTAGTTATATAGTTTCTTATTTACAGGCTATATACTAAATGAAAAATATGCAGAAGATGCGTAATAAAACTGGGATCTGGGATTTGTTAGCACCCATTAGTATCAACCCAGTTTCTAACATTCAAGATATTCTTAGCTTTTTAATTGTACTAATTCCTACAAAATTGGACCGTGGATATTTTAGGCACCAAGAGATTCAAGTTTACTGCTCTCTTCTGTATTGAAGGGAGGGTGGCCAGTGCAGGGGAAGGGAAAATCAGATTATGAAATAGGTTTTAGTGTTGGGCAGAGAGAAGGCTCTGCCTGTATTGTGTCTTTGTTGCATATTTTATTTAAAATTTCACTCTAGTCTTAATCAGTGGTGACAGTCGGTCTTGCTTCAAGGTTTACTACTAAAGAAAGTGTGCTTTGGGTAAACAGAACATGGTCATCTGAAACACTGAGTAAGGTGAATAAGGCGGCTATAGCTGTAATGCAGAAACATCTGATTAAGTAACCAGAGGTATTAACAGGAGACAAAGTCCCATTTGTACCCCACTGTCACAATATAGTTCAAATGTAATGCTCCTTGGAATTAAGCATTTTTAGTGGAATTAATTCTTAGTGGGAGTGAGAAACAGTGTTGCTGTGAACTGCTGGAAAAAAAAGCGAGCAAATGTCTCTCTCAATGCTCTGTTAATGCAACTCATTTCTGGCCTGCAATGCATCCATCAGTTGTGCTTTTTAACTAGAGGCCATCCTTCACCTGGAGGTACAGGCAAGTAATTTAGGCACTAATGCCGCTTTGGATTTAGTGGTTGAATCTGTTCCACATTTAATCACTGTAGTATTTCAAAGTTCTAGCAATTAAGACATTTCAAGACACTGAGAAGCTGGGCACACTTCCTACGGCACCACATTCAGCCAGCCTTCATTCAGTTTTTGGATATCACAGGCAGGAAAAAAACAAAGATAAGTTGCATTAACTAGGAAGAGATGGTACTTGTAAATAATACACCTCAGGAAAAAACTTCCAGTAGGACCTGCAAGTTATCAGATATGAGGAGGTTTCCCCTCATTCAAGGGGCTAAAAGTTAGCATGTATACATATTTAAATTCCAGAAATGAGGTAAAAGAGAAGCATCTGAACTATAAGGCACCATTATTTACAACTTTGATTATTGGCACTCACTCCAGTGAGTCTAAGAGAAGCATGAAACCGGGATTAAATGCAACATAAGGAATTTTTCCAGCCCTTCAACTTTCATTTATACAAATGTGTGCAAAACCACCAGAATTTTACCCGTCGCTGCTTCTGTGATGTCTGCTTAGTAGTGGGAATGTAATCCTAAAAATGTCATTTCTTTGATGTTCTCCAGCAACATGCCATGGATGACACAACCCAACAAAAATTGAAACCAAAAATGCACTATATCCACAGGCCTAGTGATCAAGTTATGGTTTAACCAACCAGCAGGGTCAAGCTGTTCGTCTCACTGTCATAAATGGTTTAAAATCCCCTTGCTTCACCTGCAACTCAAACATTTACAGTAATGCTTTGATCACATCGCATAAGCATAAACCAGGTTTTCTAGAAATCCTCCGAATCAGGCTACATGAACATTGGTCCAACATATCTGTTGAAATGCAGAGTCTCTTATTTTAAGATGTACAAGGTATCTTCAAGTAGGAAGATGCACAAAGCCCAAGTGAATACAACTGCTCTGGTCTTACTCAGGTGTAGAAAAAAGTTCACAAATAGGGTACAGCAGTTAGTCGATACCAGCTAACAGTCTCCTTGCTCAAGTTGAAGTCCTTCAGGGAGAGCGTAATCCCACCCAAGAAAAAGTTCTCACGTAACGATTCTGCACTCAGCACACTCAGCTGCAGTTCTCTCTGTTTCAGTGTCTCCATGCTATATCCACTGTACACAAGCTAGAAGGTAAGAAGTCAAGAATTTTTTGGTTATCCAAATGGAGTTACACAGTTTGCCCTTTCTTCTGCCTGCCCAGCCACCGACAGATGTCTTAAGCAGCACGTTCAGTATGTCTGTTTCTCAGCAGAGAGGCTGAAGTACATCCGTATTTTATTTTATGCTCCCAGTGTTAAGTGTTTAAAAGAACCCGTGTTTCTAGATGGAAGCACTGTTTACACGACAAGACTTCCAAATTCATTCTTCTCCACATTAGGAGTCAGTGAATCTGGGGCAGGGGAATCTTAACTACAGATTCCTTTCCTTCTCCACATCACTCCTCAGAGTCAGTCTGAGAAATTTCTGCTTCCTTGTAATAGTATGTTTACCTACTCAGTTGCCTGTTTTTTTTAAGGACACAAATTTTTTTCAAACAAGTTCATTTTCCATTTATCACAGATTATTTTTTCTAGACTATTTTAATCACTGCTTAGAGTAAGAGACAAGAGCAAACCATAGGGAGTCACTGCGTAAAATCTAACTTGCCATTTCATTGAAGGTTGGATTTCTTGTTTTCCGGGAGATTTTGGTTTTGCGTTTGGATGTTTTGTGCGTATCTGGAAGTAAGTATGTTTTTACATAGGGATTTGGATCTGCACCATCTTCTGTAACCTACAATCCAAAAGCAAGACAAGTTAGAAAAAAATAGTGCACACCTATTTAAATGTTTGTTGTCAAGTATCTAGACTTTGCAATCAAGCTAATCAATAGCAGCAGTTAATTAAGTTGGCAGTTGGAAAGTCTGGAGGAAGAGAGGTTGAGGCAAGAATGGGTGGAACTAAGTGAGGAAGGTAAGTGACAAAATGGAAACAGTTTTTGGCAGTGAGCTCAGTATCTCCACTTACCAGGTCTTTAATGTGCATCACCATGATAAATAGAGTGCTATTTCTATATGATATGGATAGCTTCACTTCTCCTCCCACTTTGCCTGAGGTAGGACTTGATGGACTTGTATCTGAAAAAAATACACTTATTTCCTCTGTAATATTTGTACATTTTCATCACTACACTAACTATATATGCGAAAAAAAGTGCCTTAGACCAAGTTCAGCTTCTGATTTTATTTGTAGTTCTCTAAGAGGACAGGGTCATAGGTTTTAAAGATTTTCATATTCTCTTGTAAGAATCAGCTTGGAGATTTAGAGTAAAAACTTGAATAATTTAGTCAAGCCATAAACAAAGTCCAAGTGATGACATATTGTTGCAATTTTTGGTATGTTTTTATTTCCCTGAAACTGCATGCAGGCATATTTGGAAAGACACTGAAGCAAAGTTTTCAATGAGGGAAAACTACAGTTAATAAAAAAAGATTCTTAATAATATCACACTGTAAAGGTGTGATTTCTACAGTAATCCAAACCATAAACACCCCCCCAAGTACTACCTACCCGTAGGTCTGGCTATTCCATCTATTCCTTCCACTTTGTCATCGCGAAGTAATGGATGGAAAAAAGTATAAACAAGGTCACACTAAATGTGGAAGAAATGTTACATATTAGTTTAAGTGTTAACAAGAACAAGAAACAGAAAGCTTGCATTGGATTTGCTTAAATTATTTGAACTCACTTCCGCCACCTCTGAAGAGCTGTTCATCAGACTCTGTATGTAGCTGTTGAGCTCCACTTTTCTTTTAGCTGCTACATCTTTTATATGTGTTCTTCCTAGAACCATCTTATTAGGAAAGCTACATGGGAAGAACAAGATAAAGAGTTTTCAGTCAATTCCTCTGAAGTAAGTACTATTAGGTTTCATTGTCATTTCCATCCTGAAGTGCTGACATCTTTTTTAAACATCAATTGGGAGTGGAAACACAGCACACTAGCAGGTAGACATTATACAAAAGCAAGGAAACATTTACAGGTAATGGTTACAAGTGATACAATACATAAAGCTATTTAGTTGCTCCTCTGGCTTTCCCCCTTAAAACTTAGAGACAAGAGCTTTCTCTCTTAATAGCCAACTTTGAGGTCTAGTTTGCCCCTCAATAGTTCTGCCTCCATTTCAACCCATTTCTTCCTCCACACAGCTGGGAAGAGTTTTGCTGCTTCCATTGTAATAGTGATGAGCGAGTTAGGAACATACCCTGGTAACTTCCAAAGAGGAAAGAGGATGCCAAGTTTATTGTGGAGCTCCTGGAACTCATCAAATGTTCGGAAGACAAACGTTGGCTCAACTTGTCCTTCTCTCAAAACTCTCACTACATAGATCTGCCCAAAATGCAAAAAAAAAAAAACCCAAACCAAAGATGAAAACAGTAACAAGATCAGAGAACTGACAACATAATTTTCTTAACAATTACCTTTCTACTACAGTAATCCTTCTCCTGCATATGGATCCCAGTAACAGTGTTAGCATTTTGTAGAGGAGATCAAATTATAAATAGCCCTACTGTAAGGCAAAGTAACATCACATGATCTTCCCATAATGTAGATGCACCAGTGACAGGGGGATAAAGGTAGTAAAGCCTAAGCTGTCCGCATTCTCCCTTTTAAACCTCATTCTAAGGTCAGGCTGTATAGCAGGTGTACAGAACTTTAACACGTCAGTGCAGGATTGCATCTAGACATGTATCTGTGGGGCCAGAACCACCACAAGACTTTGAGTGGGGATATAGAAATAAAATGATTAGATATTAGTTTTCTACAATCTAATCCCCTCAAGATTCTAAAGGACTCACTTTTAAAGTGATCATTCAGTGTGCAGGTGCAGATGCACTGCATTATATAATAACAGAAATCTAAAATACTGAGGGCACGTCCCCAGGATGCAGGTACTCAAATTATTACGTAAAGGAAATGAAGGGCAAGAAACTAAACACAAAATTTCATACAGTAGACTCACTTTACGGCCAGAGGAGTTAAACGTGTATTAAAAAAAAATGTGCAACTGGGGAGAGGTTTAAAAATGTTGACAGAAGGAGACTACCTCCTCTTCCAGGAAAACATGAAGATAAGAGGCTGGTTTTGCAGAGGTCAGGAATACTCAAATACATTTATAATAGAGAGATTCAGTACAAAGCTTTTCACTTCTAGTGTGATTCAGCTTTCTTCTACCTTCCCTAGCTTCTTCTACCTTCCCTGTCTTACCAAATTAAGACACTTAAAGAAAATATAACTCTGAAGGAGACATACATTAGCATATATTGATACAGCTCACTTCTTAAACAACCTGAGGAAAATGTAACTTGAGCTGACTATTCTAGGCCAGCAAACAGCAGAAGTAAAAAAAAATAAATACATTGAAGATGGTTGCACATCTGCGCAGGAATACAAATTTGAATACAAGTCTTAAAGGTCTATCAAAATCCTGAGGGCAAATTGCAATGCTTGCTGCCTCCAGTCAGACTGACTAGGAGTACAGGTGTATTAATACAGGAAACGATGCTTTCACTTAAAGAGGTGCAAATACAACTTCAGTGGAAGGTAAGTCAAACACTTCCTGGTTTTGTTCTGAATGACTCCTACTCAGGAATAAGCCATTTTACAGAAGGCAGCCACAAAAGCACATGAACATGACTCAAATGCCCATTTTTAAAAAAATCTTGGCCAACACTAGTTCTGCCCTTTCTGTTTACTTCTAGATCCTTGACAAGAAATATCTTCATTTCAAAGAACATGACTGGATGCTAAAAATACCGATCTGTACTCTAACTCCCCTGTGGCTGGTTTACCTCTGCAGCTAAGCACCCACACAGCTGCTTCCTCACTCCCACCCCCTCACCAATGGGACAGGGGAGAGACTAAGACCAAGAGCAAGACCCGTGGGTTGAGATAAAGACAGTCCTTGGGAAGGGAGTTGACGCAAAGAACCTCCCACAAGCAGACCCGTGCTCAGCCAGTCCCCAGGCAACAGCCACTGTGGAAGACAACATCCTCCCACCAGGATACACCATTCAGAGTATCTCTCTGGCCAGCTGGAGTCAGCTCTCCCTGCTGTGTCCCCCACCAGCTCCTTGCCCACCTACAGCCCACTTGCTGCAGGGGGTCAAGGGCAAAGCAGAAGAAAGAGAAAGCCTTGACACTGCACAAGCACTGTTCAGCCACAGCCAAACCCATGGTGCATTATCAACACAGTTTTAGTTAAACATCCAAAACACAGCACTGTGTGGGCTGCTATAAAGATAGCTCCATCCCAGCCAGAGCCAGGATGGTTCTATGAGATGGCTCCAGGATGAAGCCAACTCTGCTCTTCTCCAGGAGGCAAACAAACAGGCCTATTCCCATCTAGATTTCAGTTATGGGGTTTGTTTTTACTTTCAAGCCACCCACAGGAGGGCTTAGTTTTGGGTGTCAACATTGCTGTAGGTTTCTAGGGTCCCATTAGTGTTGATGCCATCTGGCTTCAGAAAACTCTACCACTCATCCTAGATCTGACATTGGTGCCCAATGAATGATTAAGTATCTACAGCTGTACTGACTCCATCTCTGCCAACAAAGGGAACCTAGTGGTCTACTGCAAAGCTGCCTATTTAAGGCTGACCAAGGTAAGCTTCCCCTGTACCAATTCCTTGTGATTAAGTATTGAATTTATGACAAGAAGAACATATCTTGTTGGAAGAAGAGGCACAGTATCTTCACTAAGTGCAAAGAGATTCCACATACTTACATAATGTTTATCTGGATTATATCTCTTCTGATACGTGAACACAGACACTTGTTTGATTCGGCCATCTTGTTTAAGAGAGTATGTTTTAGCAGAAAATGAGAGGATGGGTTCGTCATTAGAAGGGAGACCTGAGAAACGCAGCTGAGCCAAGTTGTGAATGAAGAAATTAAACTTTGTGGCCACACTTCCCAGACTAGATTCTATCAACCTGAAAGAGAAAAAATAATGTTAAACACTAGAGCACATGCCAGAAGGCACAAAAGTAGGTCTGTCACTGAATCAGACAAAAGAAAAATAAAACCCAATTTCTTATTGACAAGCAGTTTTTTAAACTAAAAGCAATCAATGGGCTACATAAATAGCATCATACTAGCATTTATTTGAAGATTCAGTATCTAAACTTTGGAATAGGTTGTTATTCAAGAAATTAAGTCTTTCCAGACTTGGTGAAAGAAGTTACATGCATGCTACCGTGCAAAAGTATTTCATGAGAGAACTTCTTCACATGTATATCAGGGTCCCATCATATACACAGCTACTAAGCAATTTAGTTGTATTCAAAATGCAAGTCTCAAACAGCCAAACTGAATTATCTGCATTCGGTATTGGAAACAAAAGTTTTGCACAAAGCTACTCTTAAAAGCAAAGTATTTTAGCACAGGCAATAATCTTACATGTAACTGATCTTATTATGTAGTTCACTGGCTAAGTGATATTTTATGACTGTACAATGTAACCATTCAGTTTCTACAGACATGTTTGTAAACATCCTTACTACATTTTTCATAGCAGAAAGCTCCCATTGAGAGGATAATGCTAGTACATACTTTAGTTTTCACTTATCCAGTACCTTGTAAAGAAAATGGTAGCTTCTGCATCTGTTGTTTGGGGCTGGAGAGCATCCTGGACATACTTCAAGTCCTGAATCCCACTTAGCTCTGGTAACCCAGAAGAAAGCATCTGCAGGAATTTACAAGTTTAATGCAATAAAACCAATGTAATTTTACACTGAAATGATGAAAACTGTTAGAACACCACATTCATTTGAAGCTGCTCTAACTTGCTAAATGCTAACAGCAAGGGGCAACAATTACTTACAATCAACAGTTATTCACTGTTTGTGCTGAGTTAAAAGCAGTCAGAACACTTTGCAGTGTAACTCAGGTTATCTTCTTAGTTTTAAATTCTCAAGAAACAGGTAGGCATTAAAAACACTTACAAAAACCAACTACAGCCTTCCTAAGAAGTACTTGTGATGTTTTTGGCTTTTAAAAGTGTGCATTGAGTTTCCACAGCATCAAAAGCACAGCACTTAATACAATCCAACATGAGAGATCTATCAAGTTTCAACTGAATTTAATAACATGATTACCAATGAAAGTAGGTTAAGGAAGAGGTTTGCATGTTTTCTTATCAAATTGTAAGCTTGACAACAGAGATCCACAAACAACTGAAAGCGAATAGTGGGTTTTTCACCACCATTAATGACATAAGCCATATCCGATGTCAGCACAAAAGGAGCTCGATCCCTGTTCAAAAAGCACAGAATTCAAACGTTAGATAATTATAACATCTATTCCCTTGGTCACATGGTTCCTCCTCCCCGTCATCTCCAACCCAAGGTAATGATATTAAATAATCCACTAATGCCATTTACTTTTTTTGGGCTACTTAGTGGTAGCTCAGATTCACAGTACATTCACATGGTACTGGACCTACAGCAGATCATCTCCTGGAGCAACACCTGGAGGACAGGTCACCTTAATGCCTTCCATCCCTCATTTCTGGAAGTTATAACACACTAGAACAAGTCTAATTACTGTATTGTCAGCTGACTAAAACCTAATCTGTATCCAGGATAGAGGAGTTATCTTCCCCTACACAGAGGGATACCACCTTGCTGTTCACTCCTTTCTATAATGTTGACACTCACTACTGGTTTTGAGCCACAGACTGTTCTCATTGGCTTCACACAAGATACTCAGATGACATAAAGGTTCTGGCACTCAATTTCTCATTCATTGATAAAGTTAACTTAACAAGCACGCAGTATCTAATTGCATGAATAGAGCTAAGAAGGTGAAATGACATTACAGTTTTACCCAATATTCCTGGAAAAGCATGACAACAGGATTTGTGTTAGATGTAAGGCTCCCAAATATCAGTAGAAAGTTACATGAATCTTTTCCTGTCCCAAAATACTTCGCTTTCTAACTAACATAGAGAAATTCCCATCGAGATTTGCCAAGTGTGTACAGCACAAAGCTTTGAAGTAATGAATGCGGTTTGGAAGCACTTAAGTGATGTTCAGGAAACCAAATTCCTTATTTCACATCTACCAGTAGCTAGAACAGTAATTTTATTTGAAAGCTATGCCTATGCACTTTGTTTTAAAACAGGTCCAGAAATCAGAATATAGGGACAGGAAGTAGGAGCCTTTTCAAAATTAATTCTATACAGTTAAGTATGAATGCATTCTGGAAACTGTGTTTAAATCAGAAGATATTGGCTTCAAAATGAAACCAGCACATAATTTAGAAGTAAATGCTTAGAAATACAATGCTTATAAAATATACTAAATGTAATTCCCTTCTCTACATTGCTTAGCTACAGAAAATACCTTTTAAAGCTACCGAACATTTGTGCATGACCCAAAAATTTTCCAAAGTCAATGTGAAACATATGTCCAGTGTTTCGGAGCATGATGTTATCATTGTGGCGATCGCAAATCCCCAATACGTAAGTAGCGACACAGCATCCTGCACAAGAGTAAATGAAGTTTTCTGAAGCCTGGGAGGGAAAGAAGAACGTTAAGTGAGATCAAATATCAATGGGAAAACACCATTCATACATTCAACAATCAGTCTTGACAGTGGCAAAAATCGAAGCCAGATAAAGGCCCTAACATTCAGGTTTTTTTCCAAAACAGTGTGTTTCAAACAGATAGCTTTGTAATAATCTTTAGGTATCACCCTTTCCAGCTAAAATGGTTGTTTTGTTTTTTAAATAATTGATAAAGTTGAGTTGAAGACAAATCACAAGAAGAAATAACTACATTAATCAAGAAAAAGAAAAAGATACCAGACTTATTTTTCCAGTGAGTTGTAACAGCACTGTAGCCAAAAGAAAACATTTTATTTTGAATCCCATGTGCTTGTATGAGAAAAGGCCACTGCTCCTATACCACCACTAAGGAGCAGCCACATTCCTCCCCATCTTAAATCTGAAGTACCTTTTTTCTATATTCAGTAAATACTCCTCATATTAATCCCGAGAATCCATCTGGCTCCTTTTCAGCTATATAAGGGATTTTCCTTGGCTCTTTTTCAAGTATAGGAAAAAATTAAGTCTCCTAATGCTAACACAACAAAAATTTCAATGGAAGATCTGGAATAAGAATCTCATTCTTTCAAAAGGGATGAATACCATCTTATGAAATACCTTTAGAAAAGAACAACACTGAAAAAAGTTACCTTCTCATATTCCTCCTCTGTAGGATTATACTTTCGCAACCATTCTGCCAGAGGCTTGTCTTTAAAAGAGCCTGTCACTCCATATTCCACTTGAATTTTCCTAAGTGTATCTGAAGCAGGAACAAGCTCTACCATGCCTTTATAGAAAATATAACAAAGTGTATTTAAGTATTTCTAAGTTATACTGCATTTTCATTATTCAGTAGAGACTTTGATTTAATAATATTACACTACCTTCTTTCAAAGCCCAGTTAGGTGTAAAAATAACGCTATTAGTCTCTTAAGCATTTCCACAGCCTATATTACAAAGCATACCATGAAACACATGTAGCAATCCACGTTAGGCTTATTTTACTCTAATTAGTTGCAGTTACTAGAATGCACATATAAATTATGCTTTGAATAATTACTTTCTGCTACATAAACTAGCATTGGTCTATATGCAGTTAGTACAAAACATTTTGATGTTGACATTGCTCATACAATGACACTTAACTAATCTAGTAACATGAGCTACTGTAAAGTGTTGAAACAGAGCAGACTGTTGCTCCAGAAATAAGGTGGCAGGCTTTACTTCTGGGGTTATTTTGGAGATACCATTTACTAAGGATATTTGTACAGCTAAATCATAAAAGGAAAACATTTATCTGATTAATATAATTTTATTTCTATCTTGCCAGAGCCACTAAAGGCAAATCTGTAGTTCACATTTTTCACTTTAATCCTTCAAGAGCTTCTGCAATACTAACACCTGCAGCAGCAAAAAAAACCTGTAACATACTAGGCAATCAAGTCATGTTCAAAGGAAGAAGAAAATCCACCTGTTTCTCTAAAAAGGAAGTCTTACATACTTAGAGGCTTTTTGCTTAGTTTTGCCAACCTAGATGTCCAATGTTTCTGTGTATTTAAGAGTTTCCATCATGCTGTTGTAGCATTTGACTGAAGAAATATTTAAGTTATGGTTTATCCTCTTAAAGATCTTGTGGTTCCCATTGGCTAACTCTAGAGAATTAGCAGAAACTAGCAAAAAGCATGTTCAAGGCGCAGGGTGGTATTTACACTCAAACCAAGTTGTGTGACCTAGTTTCAAACCTAAAAGACAGCCTCATATTCCCAAGAAGCTTTCACTTTTTTAAATATGATGCTAATTCTGGGGGATAGTGGGTGGGTATTTTATATCTTTATTCTTTTTGCACATTTCAGTACGGGAATGATAATCCCTGACTCAACTGCAGGAGATTCCAAATACTTCAGAATTTCAGTTTTGTTCTTTCACTATAACTAAACGTTCAGGATTGCTACGGCACCATTATCTTCTTCCACTGCAGGAAGGGCATCAAGAGAAAACCATAGCTTTTACTCTAGTTCCTTGTTTGCACCATGGTCACTGACAACAGAACACCCAAGAACATCAGGACTCAAGAGAAGAAACACGTTTAAATGCAACTCAGCCATCAGAAAATTCAGAACAATTTAAACTTGCTATATTCTGGAGTACTTCAGTTCCTTCCATGGAAGGATTCTGGCCTTCCACTGTTTCTTGGGCCTGTCTCTGCACTGAAGTTTTTCACTATCAGTGTGACAAAAAATTAAAGTGGGGGAGCAAAGATTATAGGTAGCATCTGGTTTCTCACCTCGGTCTTTTCCAGTTGAGAGACACTTGAAGATAACCATCCGTAGATCCAGTCCTTCCTGCAGCCAGATCTTATCCATAATCTTGATCATTTGTAAAGCCAACATATCTTGTCTCAGATCTTCTCCAACCTTAAACAGAAAAATGAAAAAAAAAAATTAGACACAATATGCTTTCAGCAAAACTAAACTCCAGATTTTAATTGCTTTACATTTTTAGGAAGTGATACTTAAAAAGAGAAATAGGCTACACTTAAGCTTTCACATGCAATAGACTCACTTTCCCATTTTACCACCTGTTCAGACATTGGTTTCTAGACACACAGGAGCAAACACACAAAGTAACTAAGCTCATTGGTCTATGCTAAAGTTAACTGATACCAATGAACTAGTGATCATTTTTCTCCAATACCTGTGTAAGGCCTACCTTAAACATCACATTAATTTCTTCTCCCAGAGGGTCTGCATTTATCAGTGCAACTTTCAGTGGTACTGCATTGGAGCTGAAGAACGAACATGCCTACAAATAGATTTAGCGTTAATACTCAAAAAGGACTATTCCTGCTAGCCCACAAAGCAAGACATTCTGACAACAAGCAGGTCTGACACACACAATGTGCCTATTCAGACTTCTAACGCTGCGACTGTGGCAAAGAGCCCCTTTGGCTGTTCTTTGTTGAATTCTTGTACAAAAGCCAATAGTGCTGCAGGGATGTTTTACACATTTTGAAGGAGAAGAGAATAAAGCATGGGTAAATATTTTATCAGCAGGGTTTTTTTAAACTATTAAAATATTATTAAGAGGGGGTATTTGCACATTAAACAGCATTTTCTTATTTATCAATTTCAAGTACATACTCATGATTTAATAATTAGAGTAGAGAAGGAAAGCAAGACAAACTGTCTTGCTCCACACAGGATTAAATCCAGCGTTCACAGACCTTTAGGTTCTCAGTCATGCGTGATGATATAATCAAGACTGTGGTTGAGCAGATATTGTCAAACCTTGCAGATATGAGAAAAGTAATTGACCAGCTTCTCTTACGTTATGACTGACTGGACCTTTGCAATAAAATAAAGCTACTGTCTGCCTCCCTGGATTCAGTGCATCTCTTGGACACAACCAGTAACACGTACTTTCACCTGTTCCACAAGGGTCTACTCTCGGTTTGATCTTTAACACATTACTCAATTTTGATTACTACTGTGAACAGGACTTTTTCATGCACTTTTAATAGCCTCCTGTTTCACTATAACCAGGATTGCTGGTCTCAAATAACACCAGGCCTGAAGGAATAAGTTACTGGAGATATATACATATATAAAATATAAGTAACTTCATTTGTTTTACACAAGCATTTGTGTAAATTTTATCTTTGCTCAGCTAATTATACTGCCTGGTTCAAATCAGAATTTCTGATTAAACCCCCACACACTCCCCCACTTTTTGCTTTCAAGCACCTCAATAGAGTTTTTTCTATTAGTAAAAGCTTCGTGTACACGTAATTTTGACAAAAAGGCTTTTGAACTTCTGAATGTGCAGTACCTTAATGTTCAGTTCTTTTGCCACAAGACTGGGATTGAGAGGCAAACGGCATTTGTTCTTCAAGAAAAATAACTGCACACATTCCATACCATTTTGCAAGGCAGCCTGCAGACAAAACCAAAACTTCAGCTGACATTTTCTTAACTGGAGCATCTACATAAAGCTTCTGGACAGAGTTATCCTGAAGCCAACATTTTAACTCCTCAGTGTCAAAGGAATGCTAAAAATTAACTAGTGTTTGAGCTATTAAAAACCATAAGCCTAGTAGCACAACACTACTATCACAAAAGTTAGTGTTGGTTGTTTGTTTTTTTTTTGACTGAACCACATGACAACATCCCACTCTATCAAACTGTACTATTAGCATATAAACAGATATTCCATTCCTTTGCATAATGTGATAATTCTTCAGCAGTAATACTATTTAAACCCAAATCCAGTTTATTGTATACAGATACCATCCTACTTTCTTACCCTATCACCTCCTACAATCTTATGTTGTCAAATTTTGTTACCTGAACATCAACTTCATTGAGCCATTATCCTGTTTAAATGCAAAGTAACAGATTTATAGATTTTCCTATATATTATATATAACATTTCATTGAACTTAGACTGAAAAAGGCCATGGACTGGATTGTTCTGAGGGTGTACTCAGTCTAATCTTCCTAAAGAACATACAAACATATACACACCTGCCGAGCAGATCCACTGGTTTGCTTTACTCTTTCTGCTACCATTCCAAAAAGCTGCACCAGTCTAGTCTGCTTATCAAGCTCTTCCCTCAGCCTTTTTCCGCAGACTGAAAGAAAAGCTCCAAGAATTTGCTCATACCTTACACCAAACTTTGTATCATACAGCGTGTCCTTAAGAAGCCTGAAAGAAAGGATTTAAGTTAAATTTCCCTAAGGAAAGTACTACAAACAACGCAATATTAAGAGATTCAAATGTTTTCATGAATCAGCACTATATATCTGAAGTTATTGATATACAGGATCTAAGAGGAAAGAAGTTTGTGCTTCATAACAGCACTGTCTGTTTATTCATTTAAACAGGATCTACATTTTGAATACTCTCCATTTATAACGTTGTTACGAACTATGTTATTAAGAAAAAAATGTTCTGAAAAATTACTCTTATAACAAACAAGTGAACAATGGAACGAAGAACATCTTACCAATATAGGTAGTGTGCTATTCGAATGCTTCCCAGTGCCCGAGCCAAAAGAAATTTAACCAGAGCACTGTCAAGGTAGGTTTCATACTTCAATGCCTAAATACAAATAAAATAAATCAGGTCTGGATTTAATTCTAGATGAAGACTGAAATTTTATGACTAATGCACAGACAGAATCACCACAAATCCACAGGACAGTCACAGAGCAATTATTTGCTCAAATGGTTTTCCATACCATGCATTAAGGTATGTAACTGCACTTCTGCTACCAGTAACCAGCAATTCCTTGGTGTTTTCAAGGGAAAAAAAATTCCACCTTCAGTGCAGGCAGAAAGCCTTACCTGGACAAACTGAGGGAGGAAATCCGTTAACTCATCATCACTTATTGTCTCTATCCAATTCACAGCTGTATTTCTTAATTCCTGATCAGCAAACCTAGAAAGTCACCACAAATCCACATGAAGTTTATTCTGTTCATTAAGGGTTTTTTTTCTTTTTTCTTTTCTTTTTTTTTTTTATGATCAGCTAGATACAAAAGAAACAATATGAAGGGTTTAATAGCTCAATAAAGGACCTGCAAGTGTGAGGCTCTTCATCACCCAAGATGCAAACACGTGCAAATTTAGGACAAGCATACTAACCTGCAAACTGCAGCCTTGACAGCTTGGCTGTATAGCTTGCTCTCCTGTTGCAAATTAGATTCCACAATCCTAACCACTATTGTTAACCTTTCTACATGACTTGGTGAAGCCTACATGAATAAAGTAAGCATGTGTTCTTCAAAATTTCAAGAACATACAGCTTTTGCTACAAGAAATTCAGCAATAATTTACACAAGAACACCATTTAGATTCTTCTACTGAAGACATTTCATGCACACACAGAACTTGACATTTTTTCTTACTTTGAATCAAGTAGTTCCAGTGCAGCTAAGGGTGATAAAGGAGGCCACTGCTGAAGTAATGAATATATTTCTGGAAGACTCGCCCAGTCCCAGTGAGGGGCACTAACCAATATTTTTGGTAGGCTAGTAGTATGACTATGACAATAATGTCTCCTCTCCCACAAAAATTCTTTATCTTCTTTTGACAGCCTGCCAACAAAAGCATTTCAGTTTATAACACACATTACAGATCAACACCTGAATAACGCAGCGCTGGGTTGCATACATACACATAATTTAACACACAAACCAGAATGAAATTAATATGGCTATTTCTATCACAAAAGTCAAAACAAGAAGCAAAATAAAGCTTCAAACATTACAGAAAGTTGTTCAACGTTATAATTTTGGCAAAATAAAAATAAGTTTTAGTATAATCTGAAATAAACCAAAATGTTAGTTTGGTGCAGATGACTGGGAAAGCCTGCCAGAAAAGCTTCCATGGCATATCAACAGCCACTGCTGAAACTGCCATGGCTCCCTGTAACTGAAGATCTGCCAAGCAGGAATAGATATATATAGCAGGCAGCCAAAAAGGTATCAATCTTCTAACAGGAGACTATTATGACACTGACCACAGAAAGAACAAATAAATTCATTGTCAGCCCCATTATTTTTCAAGTTTAGTTCAATCTCTTGTTTAAGTCTCCACAGGTCTTCTAAAATATACTAGAAGCATATGAAAGAAATTGAAGAATGAATAAGCATTCCATACCCTAGCCATAAATTGTCACATACAGAGACCACAGCTAGAAAGAACATACCCAATAGTGTTATCCTTGGAGAGAATGGCAAGTAGGCGTTCTCTCAATGGTTTTTCCAATGTTTCTATGGAATGATGCACAGTAGTCTTTGCGGCTTGAGGAATTCTATATTCAATATCAAAAGCATGGGATGGGAAGTCAATCTAAAAAAAAAAAAAAAAAAAGATGACGCAAGTCCTTAGGAATAGCACAAAAAGCTCCCGTTTCAGCAACCTGGGAGGTTTAGGCATCTGAACTCTTTAGTTCTCCATGTGTAACAGTTTTCAGATACTGTTTCCTGAATGTTTTTTCCCTCATCTCAATTCTTTCTACATAACTTAAACGTACACTGTCCTGTTGCACAATCCAGTAGTTGAAGTACTCCCCAGAAGTGACGTAAGGATGCCCAAAGCAGAGATTAACCATGGAACTATTACCAGTTGCAACGCAACCACCAACTCCGACCATGTTTTGGGATTGCTAAGCTGTGCCTAACAAGGTGCCTTTTCTCTCTGGACAGAAATTTAGACTCCGAATTTAGAATGATGTTTTGTAAAAAAACCACAGTTGCTATTGTTTGGGACTATACAACTCTCATCTCTGTATTCCTTCCTATAGATTGCTTTTCTAAGATGTTCTCTCCCAGGACTGACAGCATGTACTATCAAGGCATCTCTAGTTTCTTTTACTTCGAGACAGTGATTCAATAACTGACTTGTATACACTTACAGCAGCTTTCACTTCTTTACCCTTATTGTTTAGTAATCACTACTCTATACTGCTTTCAAATACAACTCAGTAATACGTACACTCTCCCCAAAGCATTAATCGATCTATTACTACTCATATAAGAGTAACAAGTCACAATATTCAAACAAAACAATTGAATCAAGTCAGAATTATATATACCTGCAATACTATTCTTTCCGCATTTCCTTTCTTACTGGCCATCCCTGATCCGTGATGTGGATGTGATGAGGTCCAGAGTTGCAAGAGCTTTGTCCCACAAGTTAACAGCCTGAGGAAAAAAGTATGCACAGGTATTAGTTTAACAATCTGCTTACCTCAATATATTAGTTATTAAAATACTACCTGGAGAAAATCAATGGTCATTACAAGAAAACAATTCCAAAACAGTAGAGTGGTATGGGAGGACAGTTGAAACTGAGTGTGTTTCTACTACAGAGCTAAGATTTGCTCTTATGACCAGTACTTTAATATTGATGTTCAGAAAAAAATACAGGAAAAATCAAACTCTACTAGCCAATACAGTTCAGGGCTTAAAAAAAGGGAACTATGATCAAATGCCAAAGCAATTTGTTTTCACTGGATATCTTCCGTACTTTAAGCCATTTAAAATGCTACATACAACTTAGGTGGAAAAGGCAAAGGAAAGTTCTTTTCCAGTAACATAACAGGAGCAAAGCACATTGTTTACCTGCTCTCAGGATTCTATTTTGTACTGCACTAGACATTATTCCTGCAGAATGCCAGGCTTGCTGCAAACACTTTCTTTCATAAGTTCATTCATTATCACCATGGCACATGAACTGGCTGAGATATGTCTGTTTGTACTTCATCTGCCAAAACGTGAACAATGACTGAACAGCCTCTAGCAAATATAATGTACTTTTAGATCTTTAATCAGCTAGAACTCAAGAAATGCCACCTACCAAGGCCATACTTTAACTGCATATATAGGGCAACACCTCAATGTCAGTACATCCCCAATGTGAGTACCTCAAAGTACAACTTGAGTTATGCTTATATACTCATAAATAGTTGGTACTAACATGACTTCTTCTGGCCCACATTACTAAGAAGATTTCCTGGAAATAAAACTGCTTTCAATCGCACAATAGTCAACTTCCTCCAGCAGGTAAGATTTTTTAGCCACCTAGATGGAAATACTACAACACAGGACTGTTTTCTACCCTATTTAACAGAAAGCATTATTTCTGTAACAATATACTTCACAATTCTTATCTTAATCATGGCCTACTACATCCAGTGGCAGAGAAGCAGTTTCTATAGTTATGGGAGTAAGCTTTATATGGAGTAAATTATTATTAATAATCTCACCCGTATCTTGGATACTTACCGTCTAAAATCAAAAAGAGGTAGAGAAACCTGACCCAAAATTTCTGGGCCCTTTCTCTGCTTATTTGAGTCAGGAGAACTTCCACTACTTTGATTTAGTATTCCAAACAAAGTCAGACATAAGACTGATTCCAAAGGCAGCTGTGAAATCTGGATGGGGAAAATTATTCTGTAAAATAGAAATGTTAAAAAATAAGTCACAGGAAACACATATGGATAAATCTAATTTACTAACAACTAATCTGTAGATGCCTCTTGCTTTCAAAAAGTTAACTAACACCGAAGAAAGTCTTACATATCCACGTAATTATATCTCACTCCTTTATCTCCCATACCAGGAGTTTGCAAAACCTGCTAAGTTACACTTCTGCACTGTAGCCAGACTTTGTCTATTAAATCACATTCCTCACACAGAACCGCACTGTCCAGCATAACCAGTCTTCCCACTCTACTCACAACAAGAATACACACAATTCCATGTTAGCTGCTTCCTAATCTCCTAGATTTAGAGTCAGCTGACAAGAGTTTCTTATCCAAATGAAAGAATTTGAGAACTACTGAAAGCTAAATTCCCATTGTACAAACCCAGCACCCACACAGAAAGCAGCTGAGGGATATATACTTCACTAGGCAATTCAAAACTCAGGGTTTTGTTTACTAGTTTTATTGCTTATTTTCCATAACCCACCGAATTATATTTCTAAAAGTTATCACAGTGTATTACTAAGCAGTTACACTATAAAACTATAAAAGACTACAACTACATTAAGCAGGTTAGAAGCAGTCTAATGCATCTGTCACTAATACATTAGTACTTGCTAGCAAAAGATCCAACAATTAACCCCTGCACCACTGGAAAAAAAGGTAGTTGGAGCACAGTTTCCCCACAGCCTCCTCCTAGAGTTATGGATGTGTTAGGGCCTAGACAAGTGGTCTGTGCGGTGGGTGAGGAGCTGGCCAACAGGCCGCAGGAGTGGTGGTAAATAGCTCC
Organism: Eurypyga helias; assembly: GCF_000690775.1. Classification (NCBI taxonomy): domain Eukaryota; kingdom Metazoa; phylum Chordata; class Aves; order Eurypygiformes; family Eurypygidae; genus Eurypyga; species Eurypyga helias. The sequence continues at coordinate 20,445 of NW_010264824.1, forward strand.
TTTCCCAACCGGCAAACTGCCACAAGTGGGGTCCCTCAGGGCGCAATGGTGGGCCCAACAGTGCGTAGTATCTTCATCCATGATCTGGATGATGGGATCAAGTGTAGCCTGATGAAGTTGGCTGACCACACCAAAGTGAGTGGGGAAGTGGATGCTTCGGAAGGGAGAGACACCCTGCAGGAAGACCTGGATAGACCGGAAGAGTGGGCTAACAAGAACCTCATGAAGTTGCACAAGGACAAGAGTAAGGTCTTGCACCTGGGAAAACATATTCCAGGAGTGCAGCACAGGCTAGGAACTACCCAGCTAGGGAGCAGCTCCATACAAGTGAACAGTGTGCTGCTGCAGCAAAGAAAGCCAACGGGATGCTGGGTTGCATCAACAAGAACATCACTAGCAGAGATAAATAAGTCATTATCCCACTCTACTCAGAGCTTGTCAGACCACACCTGGAATAGCGTGTTCAGTTTTGGTCCCCGCTGCGCAAAAAAAACATGGGCAGGCTGGAGACGGTCCAGAAAAGGGCCACAAAGATGGCAAAAGGTTTGGGAAGCCTGTCATATGAGGAAAGGCTGAGAGAACTGGTTTTGTTCAGCCTTGAGAAGAGAAGGCTTAGGGGAGACCTTATCACCATGTTCCAGTATTTAAAGGGTGGCTACAAAGAAGATGGAGATTCCTTTGTTACAGGGAGTCACATGGAAAAGACAAGGGGTAATGCGTACAAATTGTGCCTGGGGAGATTCCGATTAGCACAAGAAGAAAATTTTTTACAATGAGAACAATCAGCCATTGGAATAATCTCCCCAGGAAAGCAGTGGATTCCCCAATACTGGACAGGGTGCTGAGCCATCTTGTCTAGACCATGCTTTAGCCAAGAAAAGTTGGCATAGATGATCCTTGAAGTCCCTTCCAACCTAGTATTCTATGATATTCTCTGAACGCATGTATCCTAAAACCTAAGAGTCTCATTCCTAGTCTGAAATAATTTGTCACTGTATACTTTCAGGGTATTCTTCAGGGTCTGGCTTTTCAAAATGGTCAGGATAACTGACTATGGAGCAACATGGAACTCACCTGATGCTCCAGTTATGACAGGGTGCCTAGTAACTATTAAGTAGAAAAGAGTAAGTCATGTACAGGAAAATATTTCCTCCTCTCAGTTATCACATATCACCCAGGCCCATCCCTGGCTGTCTTCAAGGCCAGGCTGGATGAGGCTTTGAGCAACCTGGTCTAGTGGAAGGTGTCCCTGCCCATGGCAGGGGGTTGGAACTCGATGATCTTTAAGGTCCCTTCCAACCCTAACCATTCTATGATTCTCTCCCTGTTTCTTCTCTATACCCCCTTTCCTCCACCTTTTCCACCCTCTCGCCCTGCCCCATAAAGACAAGCTGAAGTTTTGTCTGGTTTGAGCTACTTTCTCATATCCTATACAGATACACGCTTAAGCACTTACGCATCTGCTGTCTTTATAGAAATAATCCTAAATTAAGATTTTTTATATTCAGATACAAAGTCGTTATAAACTTTTGTTTGTATTTTTTTCCAAATAAACACTTCTGTATTTGGAACAAAAAAGAATTCAGCATTAATGTTAATGGAAGTGAGTTGCTTTTCCTCCACACTCACATAATTTGAGCACTTCTTATAAGCTTTCTTATTCCTTCTTTAAACAGCACAGGCTGTTCCCATTACAAGGAATGCTATGGCTTTCCCAGTCCTTATAATTGTATACTGCAAACACATTAGCACAGGGCAATTGTCCAACATGGCCATCCGTACTTTTGAAATGGGTAGTGAAATACCATTTGGAATATTTCAGTGAGTTGTAACACACTAAAGTCACTTACAGTTCATCCCATTTAATCAAGTAGAAGAAGTTCTTGTACGTGCCAACCTTCTTGGACTGAACAGGTTTAAACAGATCTTTTCCATTATGGGTCAGAGAACAAATCAAGTAGTATTTTTCATAACTGGACAAGGAAAAGAAAGTAAATTAAACAACAAAAAAACCACTACAAAAGGATGAGTTTTACAATTAATAAGTTACTCACTTTGATACCCAACCAGGAGAAATTCCATGAGCAGCAAATATTGTGAACTGGAGATGTTCTGTGGCAGTCCACGCTTCCTTGGTACTCTTACCATCTTTTGGAGAAATTGCTGCAGAACTGCTACATGAATTCACATGGAGCTGCAGAAGGGCCTCAACTGCTCTTGTTAACTGGTCTATACTCACTTTCAGAGGGTTTTCAGGCTGCAGTGAACCTAAATTATAGTTTATCTTTAATGCATATCTTTCTAAAACAGTCACCCAAAAGCATTTTTTTTAGTAGAATTGAAGACTTACCAGAGGAGCTCTTGCTAGCATCATCGCCACATTGCAAGGATACCTACACAGTCAAGTTAGAGCAAGTTTCAGTACCAAGAAACCCATATTATTTTTACATTGCTCTTAATTATCTCGTACACAAACTATCAAACTCGTACAGAAATTATGAAACATCTGAATTAGGCCCATATTTTGGGTTTATGCAACACATCTTTATATGATAAGTTCCTCAAGAGTTAACTGACAGCATCACAATTTCCGTATCACGCAGCAACTATTCGCTAAGTTCAAAAACTCATGTTTCGTCAAGTCACAGCTAGTTTGGTGCACTTGATGCACTCCCTTAAACACTGTACGTTGGAATATTGCTCAGGATATTGAGTAGAGATAAAAGTCAAGGCTGTTATGGATGAAAGCAGAAGCTGTTTACTACCCAGTAAATTAGGTCTGAACAGCTAATTTGTATCTTTCGTAGGCAGTTACCATAAATTTACTGAATAAAGAACAAAAAACTGAGAAAAATTGAACAGTAAGTAATGTCAGTACTCCCTGCTGTGTTTGCTTCTTGGGCTGCTACAATACAGTATTGCTACAATGTCTAGTCTCAACAAAGATACTGTTGAAGACAAAAGGTAATAGATCATGGAAATTGACTCCCTTCGAATAAGGAAGGGTTTCAAGCTAAATTCAGTTTCCATTAAAAGTTTTAGTTTTAGGAGAAGTTTGTGATTTAAAAACAAGCCCCAGTGAATTCCTAGTACTTCAGAGACAGTTTAAGAAGTTTGCCACAACTACTAGAGAATGAAAGCTCTCCTTGTACTTCCAGTGCATTAATTGAGCATCTTGTTAACATTAAGTTTTAACTACTAAAATCATGTTCTTATAAAAAAGGTGCAGAAATGACATATGTTTGCATCATACTTGTCAAGTAGTCCAAGTACTTGCGATGACAGGATGCCAAACTCTTGAAACAGCAGTATACACAATTTTCTACTTGATAATCTACTGTTTTATTTTTTGGTGACTTCTTCCAACCACTAAGCAATTAGTTAAAAAGCAAACAATATCTTATCAAGGTTTAGATGCAACCATCTGCAATCTCTACAGCAGTTTCATTTCTAAAAGAAATTCTATATGTTTCACACACCTTACCACTTAAGCCAAAGCTCATCACAAGAGAATTACAGGGGTTGATTGATAAAGTAGTACTTTTTTCAAATTCTACTGGGATAAGAATATTTTAGAAGTTATTTTTACACTGTAATCTATTTTTTTGCCTAGAGCTTTCTCCTATCAAAAAGGAAAAGCAAACATTGAAGAATTTATATGCTGTATTTCACCAAGTTCTCTTAATGTGTCTTCTGCATTTCCCTGCAAGAATTTTAATTCTTGCAACAACTATATTCATTTGCAATTTGCAAGACTTCTGCTCAGTATTACTAACACATCACTGAACTGATGAAGCCAAATGTGCATAGAACAGCACGTGAATCGCCACTCTGATAAGGCATCAGGACAACAGAAATAATGTTACAAGACTATTTAGCTTTTTGATCTGCACACTTCTCCATTTCACGGCTGGTTTTGACAGTGTGACTTGAGACCTGCTCTGCTCAAGTAAGCTGTTTATTGTAAGGCAGTTTTATCAACAAAGTCGATGTTATTTGAGAGATGTTATTTTTGTCCATATAGTCAGGGAAACAGAAGCATGAGGAGTTTTAGGATACTATTGCTATTCATATAAATACTGCACAGGATGCACATTCCTCCTTCAAGCATGACTGCAGTGATTTTAGAGGGCACGTGCTGCTGTCAGTTTCCCTCGCCCAGATTTCATAGCATCTGCTGTGACACAAGTCTGTAGTTAGAGAACCAGAAAACAGCATTTTAAAACTAGTTTTAAAAAAAAAATCCCTATTTAGAACAGAAAAGGATTCTAAGAGCAAGTGACTAATGCATTAACAAAGATTAAAATAAATTAATTTATCAGGTAAGATAAAGAAAACCTACATAACACTGACTAAACTGTTGCTGGTATTTGCGACTACCGTAGATAATGAAATAGTATTTATCAGCGTTAAAAGCATACCTCAGTGCAACTTATAGCATGAAACTTTACCTCAACATTTTTAGTCCTTGGAAGATTAACAGCCCTCCTTAGCTTCTTTACGGATTCCGTTATTGCAGCAGTCTCTACACAATCCAATGTAGAACAGATTTTTCTGACAGTCTTAATTACATGATCTACTGCTTTATGCTGGTTCTAATAGGGAATGTATGAAAGAACAGATTGATCTAATCACAATTGTGAAACCCAGTATTGCCTTTATTTTTTTAGAATGAATTGCCAAGAAAATTTCATTGTAAAAATGCATCTCAATTAACTACAGTCTAACAATTTGATTGAACAAAACCTCAGTATTAAGAACTTCCTTATAGCTCCATTATCAATGCCAAAAGCATAGGAGTAGTACACATTCTAGAACGGTGTCCCAGGAAACATTACAAGGTTTCCAACCATTTTTCCATTAAACTGTAGGCAGACAAGTATTTTCTAATGAACTATTAAGCTCAAATTCCCTCAGGCTTGGGGGAAAAAAAAAAAAGGCAGTTCAAAAAAGGACATTTTATTAGCATGAAGAAGGAAAGCTACAGAAGCAGCTTTAAAAATGGAAAAAAAAAAAAGAGGATCCAGGGAACTTCAGGCCAGTCAGTCTGGCCTGGAAAGATCATGGAACATACCCTCACGGAGATCATACTAAGGCACATGAAGAACGAGCAGGTGATTGGTGACAGCCAGCATGGCTTCACCAAGGGCAGATCGTGCCTGACTATGATGGGGTCACAACCTTGGTGGATAAAGGATGGGCAACCGATGTCATCTACCTGGACTTGTGCAAAGCCTTCGATACTGTCCCACATGACATCCTTGTCTCTAAACTGGAGATACGGATTTGACAGATGGACTGCTCGATGGATGAAGAACTGGATGGATGGTCACACTCAGAGAGTGGTGGTCAACGGCTCAATGTCTGAGTGGAGACCGGTAACGAGAGGTGTTCCTCAGGGATCAGTGTTGGGACCTGTACTGTTTAACATCTTCGTTAGTGACATGGATGATGGCATCGAGTGCACCCTCAGCCAGTTTGCTGATGACACCAAGCTGTGTGGCGCGGTCGACACGCTGGAGGGAAGCGATGACATCCAGAGGGACCTGGACAGGCTGGAGAGGTGGACCTGTGCCAACCCCATGAAGTTCAACAAGGCCAACTGCAAGGTCCTGCACCTGGGTTGGGGCAATCCCAAGCACAAGGACAGGCTGGGTGGAGAATGGATCAAGAGCTGCCCTAAGGAGAAGGACTTGGGGGTCCTGGTGGACAAAAAGCTAAACATGAGCCGGCAGTGTGCGCTGGCAGCCCAGAAAGCCAACCGTGTCCTGGGCTGCATCAGGAGAAGTGTAGCCAGCAGGTTCAGGGAGGTGATTATCCCCCTCTACTCTGCTCGCGAGACCCCACCTGGAGTACTGCCTCCAGCTGTGGAGCCCTCAGCATAAGAAGGATATAGACCAGTTGGAGTAAGTCCAGAGGAGCCCACAAAGATGGGTGCTGGAGCCCCTCTGCTATGAGGACAGGCTGAGAGAATTGGGCTTGTTCAGCCTGGAGAAGAGAAGACTCCAGGGAGACCTTATAGCACCTTCCAGTGCCTGAAGGGGGCTACAAGGAAGCTGGGGGGGGGCTTTTTACAAGGGCCTGTAGTGACAGGACAAGGGGGAATGGGTTTAAATTGAAAGCGGAGAGATTTAGATTAGATATCAGGAAGAAGTTCTTCCTGGAGAGGGTGGGGAGGCACTGGAACAGGTTGCCCAGAGAAGCTGTGGATGCCCCATCCCTGGCTGTCTTCAAGGCCAGGCTGGATGAGGCTTTGAGCAACTTGGTCTAGTGGAAGGTGTCCCTGCCCATGGCAGGGGGGTTGGACCTAGATGATCTTAAAGGGTTCTTCCCACCCAAAACATTCTGTGGTTCTACGGTAAGGTCCCTTCCAACCTAAACCATTCTAGGATGAATTTAAATCTAATCAATCCTAGGCATCTTGGGTTTTGTTTTTTAACATAAGAAAAGTCTTCAACCAATTTTGAAGAATACATGTTATTTTGAAACAAATATTTTTTATTTTCTACATTTTATTAAAGGCTTAATGAGAAGGTTTCTTTCACTATCACTTATGAGCACTTAAAACTACAGAAGAGGGATTACTGCAATACCCTCTTGGTAAGATGTAAACTAACTCTCAACCCCCACCCTTCCAGATATATGTTCATGACCTTCCTACAAATGGATAGCAAAAGAATCTGTTTGAATCAAAAGGGTTTTGGATAGGGAGTTATCTGGCAACAATTAACTTGGTCCTGGTAAGAAAATAACTACTGAAGTTAGAAGATATTGTAAATATTTAAGCCATGCTTTCAAAGCTAACACTTTGAAGATAACAGCTGGTTTGGCATGTGAAAAGCAAAATTTCCACGGCTATTTTCCCCACAGGCTCTCAATCTTAATAAGACAATAGCTAACTTAAGGTATCCAATGATGTGAAATCAATGGCTATGTACAAGTTCTTTACAGATTACTTTATCCTGTTTCACTCTGATCAGCAAGATTTAGCTGCTGAATATGTACAGAAAGTCACTTCAGGAAGTTAAAGATTTCAAGTGCAACAAATGCTGGTACTTGGCCCTAATCATCATCACCTAAAAGCTACACCTCCCACCCTCTAAGAGACAGTAGAAAGGGTAGAACATAAGTCTGAATTGAGATGTTTTGCATTCCCTCACTCCAGCCTGTGAAATCAGTTAAACAAGCAAGCTGAAGCAGCTGCAAGAGCAAAGCAACAAAAACACCATCATATCAAAGAGCAGTAACATCTCCCTCTTGTACAAAGAGATTGTGTTAAAAAATACCCTTGAGAACATGGTGAATCACCATCAAGGGAATTAAACATTAAGGGAATATGTAAACAGTGGAGATCAGCTTGTTCAGACCTGCATTCCTGGAGAAGCAAACAAGCTGTGGAAGTGAGAAGTACTGTAATTCTGTCATTCACTTCAAGACTGTTCCTGATAAGAACTATTTAAGAAACAGTTATGTAATGATTCAGAATTTAAAATCTCCACATTACATGACTATCAGGAGTTAAACTGAGCTTCTCCTCTTAGAAACGAGTAAAGCAGGTTATCTTCAGCTAGCTTCTGCATTTGGGAAACTACTCCAAAGGCAACCCTGTTTTAAGCTATCACACACTGAAGTGGGCAATGGCTTTGACAGTCTGTTTTAAATTAATCCAACAGTGCAGGGTAAGATGTTATCACACTTTGTGTAAAAGTCTTCCAAACATGCTTCAGTTTTAACTCCCACTGTACACAACAACTACTGCTCACTTTTGTAGACTTTTATCTGTTACTAATGTACATTCACAGTGGACAACTGAGAGTCAGGATTCAGATTTTTCCCTATTCCCCTAAATTAATCTCTTCCAACATTTGAGGAAAAGATTATTTTGCAACCCAGAACTTGGAAGATACATTTCTAGCTGTGATGATTAGTTAGCAAAAAAAGCTAAAGAAATAAAATCAACAATTCCATTATTCCAAATTTACATTTGACAGCTTGTTCAGATCTCTGTTTCCCCCAGAATACCGACAAGTCTTTTTTCCAACTCTCTCATTAGTAAACTTCCTCATGCTACTTTTGGTTCAGCAAAAATTTACCATGACCTTACCTCATTTTTAAGAGCTATGTTAACTTGCTTGTGATATACACCAAGAAGCTCTTCAATAGAAGACCTGAAAGAAATATGAATTACTGTACACAAGTGCAAGTGCATAACATCACCTTGGTCAGAAATTCAGCAGTGAGCTCAGTAACTAAAATAACCACAGAACATTACCTTATAATAGGTTCTCTGAAAGGCTTTTCTACTTTGTAGAGATGTTTGGTTAGATGTATGGGTGTTCTGTCATCATCTTCCTGCAATGAAACACTAGATATTAAGCCCAGTTCTCACCTTTCTGTAGTTTTTAATACTTTTTTAGAAGTTTTATTACTAATACCTGTGGAGTAGAAGGGGAAAGATGTAATCTGATCTCTTCAAAGAGGGAAGTAAATAACTAGTTAACAGTCTATGAAACATCTACACACTGGGACAGGGCAGAAGAGGGAAGAAACAGCAACTGAGCACTTAACTGTGCAGATATGAAATACTTCTCCCTTCTTTGATGGTCTCATACATATTTAAACTCAAGCTTTTTTGTTCTCAACTTTTCATTTGACTCTGAAAATGGCTGCTTCACTTTCAGGCCTCAAGTTTAATTCAAACACTGGCATACTTTTTTCCAGCTACAAACTTGGTCTAATACAAGAGATTATCCACATTATTTGCCTTGCAAAAATTCAGGATATATTTTCACTTCTTCACAGTATAAGGGAATGCAATTCCCAACACCAAGCAGACATAGTAATTTGTTAATCACACAAAAAGGCTACACCTCTGATCCATTAACTCTGACCCAAACTCCCAACCTCCTGAAGTTTTACATCGCTGCTGCAGTTTAGGAAGTACTTACTGTTCGAGCCAGATCTCTGCAGATTACACTATGGGTCAAGAGCTGCAGTTTGATTTCTGTATCCCACTTCCGACAGTTCTGAATATATTCATGACTTCCTACACAGTGCTTACTGTTAAACAAAAGAAAGCTGTAGTTACACCAAACTATGCAGTGTTTTTCACAAAACTCACATGGAACACTTAAGGCAACCTGTTGGCTCAAAAAATAAGGAAATGGTGAATCAGCCTCCACATCATGCTTCTTGACCTGATTTTTACTTCTGCAGAAGTTTTAGTATACTATTAGATACTTAAAATTTTGCTAAAGCTCTTAACTACTATGTCTAACAATGAAGCCAATATTCTAACCCAGAAAATTAATAGGGATTCGTAAGCCATTAGTTTTGGGGGGAAAAAACCAAACCAATTATTTCAGATTATTATATGTCAGTAGATTTTTTTCCCCTGGTTGCTGGGATTTGAAGAGCAGCTGAAAACTACAACATTCATTTACCGAAATGCTCTAGAAATCTGCATCTGAAAAAAACCTGCAACAGATGGCAGATTAGAACAGATTTCTAGGAAGCTGTTGAGAACCTACTTTGCTGTATCCCGGAGCAACAATAAAGACTTGTGAGCTTTGTCTAAAGTGTGACTCCTACAGTTTTAAGATTTCTGCTTGCACATATTTAATTACTGAAGATATACTTTCCAGTAACTGTGCCATTAAAAGGCATGAAGTTAAATATTTAGGAAAAAGTTTGCTTACTTCTGTAAAACTTCTTCTTGGCCACAGACTTTCAGGATGTAGCTGCCAATGTCCACTTCACTCAAGTCATCATGCACCCAGCAAAGTGCCTGCATTATTATAAGCTCAACAGGGGAACTCACTGTTTAAAGAAATTACATCTAAAAGTTAAATATGAATCTATAGCAGGTGATATTAACCACTGTTCACTCACAAATTGTAGTTATCTAATGAAATTCATTCTTCTACTTGTAGGGAAGACACTTACGCTTCTCTAATCTCCTAAATTTCACAGTTTGTGATCTTGACTGTTTTCCACAACGGCATTTTATAAAACCTGCCTGCAGTTTAAGAAATCAATAAATCCTTTTTAAAATCAGGATGCAGTCTAGTCACTTGACCAAAAGTACAAAAATAGTCTGCAATCTGTTTTCCAAGATTTTTTTATATGAGGGTAACTTTTTTAAATTATAAAATTGCCTTATTTAGCAAGGACTTCAAACAGGCAAGTGATCCCAGAGCTGCTTGAAGTTTAAAAATCATTATCTGAAGAGTTGGAGATAGAACTACTCTATTTGTTCTACTTTTGAGGAAGTGAATATCAGCTGCAGAGGCAAATCATGCTGAAAGTCCTTTTTTCTCTTTCCTTTCCACTTGTGCGGTTTCCACATTGTACATATCAGATCTCAGTAAGCATCACCCAGCTTTTGCAAAAAGCAACTCTTAACTACCAGCACTTTCACATCAGGCTCCAAGTGGTTTTTTTTGAAACCAGTCTCTCTTCCATCCAGCAACTACAGAGCAAAAGAAATAATCCCAGTCAAACCCCAGATCCACTTCCCCCACAGCCACCAGCTGTCACTGAGGAAAAATACCTAGACACATTTTAACACCACAAGCACTAAGTACCAAGGGCTCTGTACACCTCCCTATCTACTTTCTGATCTTCTCCTTTAAGTCATTTGCAAACAGTCACTAAGCACCTCAAAATTCTGTAAAAAGCATTTTTTTTTTCATCAGTTCCTTAAGAGCAGGGTTCTTTCCTCCATCAACCTTCCTAATTTTTCATCTTCTTCTTAAGAAAAGTTCCTGCTATGGTGGATACAGAGAGGTAATGCCACAACAATGTTTTCTACAAAATAGAAAGTGCTTCATCTCATTAACAGATGACTATTGCAAGCACAGAGGTGTTTGACAGCAGATAAAGAATGAACATATGGAATTCTAGAACAAGGAGTGATAGGCATGAATTCAGAAACACTATTTAGCTCATTATTAAGGCCATTTAGCTTAGAGTGAAACCACTGTACTACCATCAGCTGAGAATATGGTGGTCAATAGAAAAAAGGTGCAGTAAGAGTTTATGGGCTACAGTCACAGGCTGCATTGGTGAAGGTCTGCCAGTCCTGCAAAGCCTAGTGAAGCAATGCAAAGATGAAGTTACCCCCTTCCCCCCACCCTCCATCTTACTCAAAGACATCCATTTCTTGCTGACACGCAACAATGGCTCAGGTAGACTTCTACTTCCACATAAAGTTTACCAAAGCAACGCAAAAGGAATAGGTATACCCAAATAGGCTCTACAGTTCAGCTGTTTCCCTCTTGGGTCCACTCTCACATACTGAGTCGGCAAAATACTGAAAGGCTGAAGCTGGACTGAAAGCTATACTAAATAGTACTAGCATTAGGATGCTACCTTGTGCAATGACTTGACCAAGAACAGAATGAATTAAAGGAAGAGAACAACTTTAAAATACACCTATTATTAGTCACAGTGTAAGCTACAGATGCCTGTCTTTCACTAGCTACAGAAAACAGGTAGTTTAACTGTGATGAGTTTCAGCATCAGAAAAAAGGAAGTGAGCAGAAAGTGCTAATAAGGTACTTGGGGCTAGAAAGCCAAACACATTCCAAGGTATTCACAACACTAGAAATAAAAGGCTGAAGACGTAACCTTTTAGTTATGCTACTAAAGCCTTTTGTAGGAAAGGATTAAACCTGTAATATTAGGTAAGTATAATCTTAAGGACGACAAGCAGAAACCATTCCTAGGCTATACTTATAGTCCACCTTATTTCTTTACAAGAGTATTAAATCACAGCAGAACCATAAGGCCCAGAGAATTAATACAGAATGAAAACATTTACGCATTGAGAGCCTGTTTTTCAGTAGGTCAACTTCATTTCTTTTGAGAATAACCAACTCTAAAGCATCTACGTTACAGATATAGAACCTAATGCTAAAAAAGCACCACAGCACAGATCCACTAGCAGGTGACAGTCTGGGAATGGGAACACTCACAAGGGCTGAGAGACTACAGCAGTCTAGAGGCTAAAAAGGCTGAGCAACTCGCTTTTTATCACCAGGAACTGCCAGAAGTTGACAGCATCCAGAATTACAGACTTCAATACAAACATGCTATGCAGTCTGGACTGCACAGAGAACATAAATTTATGTAGAAAGAACAAGGTAAACCTAAGAGTTACACCCCAAAACTAATACTGCCAGTTACCCACAAAATTGGGTCAACTAGCTGTGGCACATTGGTGGTGGGAAATAAGAACAAACACTGAAATTATTTATTTATTACCTGACTTCAACATATGCTTATGAACACAAACACTAAAATAATGCTCTTGCAATTAGTCTGCATTTTTAGATAGCCTGCAAGAATTTAAACATGTTAAGGTGTTGAAATAAAAAATTACAAGTTAAGAATCTCAGTCCTGGTGTCACTGTCCCCTCAATTAGGATAAAGTAGGTCAAACTTTTGAAAAAAACTGTTTTAACATTCCCAGCTGTGGACAGAATAGCACTTCTGGTTCACTTTGTTTCCTTTTTTTTTTTTTCTTGTGTGTTTCACTTTGTCAGTTTCCAAATATTTTCTGATGGAGGCACTGACCCAGAATTAGGCTCTTTCTTCAGTTCCTTTTCCACATTCCTCACCAGCAATCCACACACCTGAGACCCATGGATTACAAAACCTGAAAGCCACTGGCCTAGACTAAGTGTACCATCTTAATCCACCACTTTAAGTCTTAGAAGCAAATTCCAAGTTAAAAGCAGAAACATACCATCACACGTAAAAGTTACTGGTTGCTGGAATTCTTCGATTTCTATAGAAACCTTGATACTGGCACTCTCCCCACTTATATTTCTTTGCAGCATGACTGGACTCAGCACAAAGCCTGGATTTGTTTGCTGATTAGTATACGGAAACTTGGTCCTCAATCTGAAAGTAGAGAAGGTTTATGAAACATTGCAATGGATAAGTCCAAGACTAAAGCAAAGTAACATGGTAATAACCACAAGCCAAAACAGTAAAGACTACCTTTTGCTCTTTACCTAAATTGTATGTACAAAAACCATTTAATTTTTCTACTCTCAAAACACTGCCCACAATAATTACACAAGTAGTGGTTAGAGGGGGAAAAACTTAGCTTATAATTAGGCAGGTTTTCCATATAGCTTAAAATATTTAATTGGTCAATGCTTACAGGACATATCCAGCTGCTGTAGAAGCTAAGCTCTAAAAATGAGTTTGAAAAGGGTAATTTTTTATGTAAAAAACACCACGAAACTCTTTACATGTTTAAATTTGCAGCAGTCCATGCTGAATGTCAGCTACTATGCAGAAGATAGTTATTCCAAGTCGTGGAAGCTGCGAAAGAGGCCAAAATTAAGGGAACAGCCTTTTTTTAGGACAGAAACAGTACAAATCATCCACGTAGTAATGAGTAGATAGTACTTGGTAAGAGCTTTCCATTTTCTGCTAGCTACCATAGATAAAATAATTTAACCGTAACCTTCTGCAAACATTAAAATATTATTATAGATTATGAATAGAACTCCTCTATAATGGTCACCTATTTCATCATCTTGATTCCTGACAACAGCATGAATGGGAAAAAAAAAAATCCCTCTAGCAAGAGTTGTCCACTCAAAAGCCCATCAGCATTTTAAGCACTGGGTCTTGAAAGAAAGGGCAACAATTAGATATAACTAGAAACTGTTACAACAAGCCTATGTGAGCTTAATGTTCTTCATCACTAAGTTTCACAGGTATATGACTTCTCACTGATTTTGGAGTTTACATTTAATTTCATAAATATTTCTGGTTTTAAAAGTAGCTGTTATCCCTCAAAGAACTCCATTTCCCTCATTAGTTCTTGGATTTTGATCTTTAGATGAAAAAAGACAAGACTCTTAAATTGCCTTCTCTAAGAAAGCAAAATAAAAAATTGGGGTAGTCAGCAAAAAAACAAAAGGAGCATTCTGAGTTATCAAGTCCCATCTTCTCTGGCATGATCTTTAAGAAACTTTATCACCTGCTCAAAGCAGGAACAAGTTTGAAGGTTATGAAGGTTTTATTTGTTACAGAATGTCAGTTGTGGAAGCACTAAGAATGAGAGCATTTAAGGGTTAGAAAGCCAGTGACAGGATTTAGTGAGGTGCATCAACTAAGAAAAAGAAACTTAAAATTCTTTCAAATGAAAGTGTATAGGAGAAGGAGATACAGACACAAGGAAATTCAGAAAAATAGTTTGAGGATAAAAAAAATATTATAAAACCAAGGAAAAGACAGAAAAGTCACAGAAAAAAAGAATAAAGAAGAGATGACAATCCAAAAACTTTAGTACTGAACACCTTAACAATTCTCTTGCATTCTTGAAGAAAAAAGAAAACAAACACTGAGACAAAACCAGGAAAAACTGGGATAAGAAAAGGGAAAAGGATACATACTGAAATCTGCTTTATCAAGCAAAATATGTAGGACTGGCCCTGTCAACCTAATTGAAAATGAGTTATTTAGCTTTTTCTTTTCCCCTTCCGAAAGCTAGTTTGTGTTTAGTAATTTCTTACTTTGTAACTGCTTCAGAAAAAGCTGACAGTTCTTGATTCTGCCCTTCAATTTCTTGGAGAAGCACGTTTTCTGTCAGCATGCCAGTGGTCCCATTGTCTTTCTGCAACTCAAAGATAATACAGTATTTAAATAGCTGCAAACATATTTCTATAGCCAAACCACATGTAGATGATAGATTTTCAGGAGCCTGAGGTTTTTCACTATTAGTTTTGTGTCTACTTCTATAGGGAGAAGAAACGTGTATCATTCCTAAACTGTAAAGATTCACTGGATCAGCAACTCCTTTACAGAAGGTAATTTGACAGCATCATTACCACATAAACTGCAAGTTAACAGTTCCTGAGCTCTCAGCAGTGACCTGTTGCATTAGAATTTGTTAGGTTTTGCTGAACCAGAGGAGGCAGACACTTCTTTTTCCTCCAGTTCTGCAATTCAGCCTTCAGTATAGTCCCAGGAAGAACAATTACACACCAGCTCTGCTCATGACTACCTTCTCCTACACAGCAGGAAATGATAAATAGTACACTGGAAGGAAGTAGCATTCAGAACACTAAATTCAGAACTAATCTTGTGGTAACAAATTACTGCTGTTCTAATTCCTTATGCACTCACCAGCTCCCCAAAATGTAAGCCACAAGCTTTCAAGTATCCAATCCAAAAAATAATTGCTAAAAAGAGAATTGAAGTTTCAAACAAAACCTAATAAACTTAAAAAAAAAAACAAACTCCCCCCACAAAACTGCAGCAGTTTATAATCTCCATCTCTTCCCGATCCAATTCACAATACAGCCATGTGAATGCTAGTGTAACCAAAGAGCAGACAGTAGCTGGAAGAACCAGTTGGACCGAGGTAGAACTCAGTTCTCTACACTCTAACATCCTGAACGACTTGTGAAATTCCAGCCAGATACCCCCTGGGATCTTGAACAATTTGTTCTTTTCCAACCTAGGGTCATTGCACAGAGGACAACGCCTTCTTAACAGTCACATTTTACATCCAAAGCTTTTACAATGCTTACAGAAACCTTTCATCCACCCAGAAGTCCAGGGGAAAAAAGCAGACTGCACTACAGTTTTTCCAAAAATAACTACCATTTATTCATACCTGAAATAGTGAATAACTACTATGTGGGTTATTTATTATTAGCTGAGAAAGTTAGTTGAGCACCTAACTTCATTAAAGCATATCAGACAACAGTCAGGTAAGACTGTCTCAGAAAAGAGGTCAAATCTGTAACATAAAGAGCTAGGGACTGTCAGGTCTTTTCCTTTTAGAAACTTGTTTTGCTCAAATTAACTACTCTAAGCAGTGTAGCATAAACTCAGAAGGGACAGTATACACAACCCATAATTGCCACTTGAACTGCATTTAAACCTAGTTATTTCAGCTAAAGTATTGGTTTCATGAACACTGATCAGTTCAAAAGGCTAAATTCTATGTAACTGGGGATTAACCATACCATAGGAAGTAGTTAGAGAAGGAGGCTGTAAAACCACAAAACTGGAATAAGACTCAGGAACATGTATAATACCTTAAATTTAAAAAGGTTCTTCCATTATAACATGTCAGACAAGTTCTATCACATAAAAACCCATCTGGGCAGCAGCACAAGGCCTGCTGACAAACCTGTGCAATTGTATCTAGTGCATGTATTCTTTAATCGATTGCACAGTAACAAAAAATCATACAAGGAAACAGGAAGTTAACATAACAAGCGAAAGGTAAACACTTTTCATAAAGGTGCAACTGACTGCTGGTTAGCTCTCAACACAAAACTCAGTCATTTCAAATCTAGATGCTGGCTACACAAACGGTAAATTGCCTCTATTTAAGAATTCTTTTTAAAGTAGTAATATAAAAAATAACTACTCAAAGCACTTTGCAACTCCAGCCAGAATATAAAAGCAACACAGAAGAGGATTACTTAAAGTCATACCAGTGATGCAACATGGACACTTTTGAATTAATTTCAGCAAAATTCACAGGTTATTCTGCTGTTAAAAGTTGTTCAGAAACTACAAGGCATTTCTACAGATGTTGAAGCTTAGCTAGAGGAAAACAATAATTGTATTCTAAAGAGCAAGTTAAAAAAAAAAATGATTTGGTTACCCATAGTTGACTTCAGGGTCACATTTGGCTAAGGACAGAAACCTAATGTTAATTCAAATACCTATTGCTGGAAATCACCTCCTGGTGGAAAACTAAGAACATGAAATACACTCCTTTGCTTTTTCAGTTGAATTTCAATACTAATTTTTGATCATTTTTTGGAAGATAAATTCAGGAGGACAAGCTTTGATAAATAAGGAATCTATTTAAAATCCACCAGGCTCAGATGATTAAGGTTTTGAGCAACAAGTAGGGTTTGAAATTCTTTAACTTAGAGATGATCAAACCTAGGAAGTGCTACCAGTCCAACAGGAAATAACTCGTAATAAAGGACTCCAGGAATAGCTAAATAGTTCACAACAGCATAGCCTGCAAAAAGTGGAAGTAGTCTGAAAATAAAATTACTCTTAATAAAAAACCTAAACCCAAAATCCAGTAAATTATCAGAATTTAAATTAGATCCATTAGTATATAAGACACAAGACTCTCCAGCTCTGTAGAAAGGGGAGGTACAGAAAACAACACTCAAAAAAAGACAAAATTATGATTTTTGCCTCTCCTTCAAGGGAAGGGTGATAAACACTTAAGTATTTAAAGGCGAATACTGAATATATAGACACTTCATCAAATACAAGCAAAACTCAAAGGATTCTATTGCTTGAGTGGATAAAATATAGTGTGATAGAATCAAAATACATGACTAGAAAAGTTCACTAATAGTTTTGGTTAAAGGGGTAGTGAGACTGAGTTATTCAGGGGAAAAAATGATCCAGACTAGTCAGGATGCAAGAACTCAGAATACCCTTTGAAGGAGATACATACCTGGAGGTAAATGGGATAAAATACAAGAGAACTGTCAAAAATAGAGGCTAAATAACTCTGCTTCCTAATATCACAGATGGAACATTATTTAAACTAGGAAATAAAGTAGCAGCACAAGATGGACAAAAGCAAGCAAAAGCCACAGGTTATGTTGAAAGGATACCCATCTGAGCGACTCAGCTTTAGATCTATATTATCCTTTCAATAACTCAGCACAAGCAGAAGAAAAACCTCTGCTGATAATTAACAGTCTTGTATCATCAGCTAACTTCACCATCCAGACTAGACTGCAGTATTATACCAGAACTAGTTAACCACAGACTGGAGGCACACAAGTGGAAAGTAAATCTCGAACCTTCATTTTGGCATTCGCTGCAGGAGTCTGCTATAAACTAAGAATTTGTTTCAAACGGATGCTGGCTTAAGAAAATCAGATATATTAACTGACTACAGTCAATATGTGCTGTGGTGATGCCAGTGTGACTAAAGCAAATACAATAGAAGTGTAGCAAGCAGGATGCCCTTACGAGTAATGAGGTTTTATTCATGCCACTGTACAAGGCACATGGTCCACTGTGCTCTCACAGAGAGAACTAAAACTCTCCTAAGTCATCTTAAAAAAAAAAAAGTTACAGGAAATAGAAGCTATCACACAGAGCTTGCAATGAAAGCTGACAGAAAATCAAAATGGTTCTTTATCTTTAATACCTGCTGTTCCATCCCCTTAAGAACATTCGCTAAGACCTAGTTATGAACACATTTCTGCTGAAAAAATCAGATGACTTAGGGGGACAGTGAGGGTCTGGAACAGCCTTTAAATCAAAAGTAGCAGGTAGAAAACACCACGTGTGAAGGCAGAGCTTGAGCATTTAATGACTCAGTTAACACATGACCTTCAAATAGCATGGGATTGGACATATTGAACAGAAAAGACCTTTTTAAATCTTGCATTCCTGAAAAAAACAACATCCTGGAATTTATATTTCATTAAGCAAAATTCACATATTAGTTTCTACAGACAACAACTCGGAGACACTGATCCTATTCCAGTCAATAGTCACATTGCAACCAACCAACAGTGGCAGACTGGCAAACACATCACCAGGTAACACAACAAACTGAGGCAGCAAACTGCTGCAGAGCCCAAGTTCACATGCCTCTCCAAATACCAGGAAATAACACAGCTCACATATCACAGATCAGTGAGTGGAAAATAAGTTAAATCAAGTTAGACCCAAAGATCTTCACACATGTAATGTTAAAAATACAATCCTTTAAAAACAGAAGTAAAGGAGTTTTTGGGGGCTTAGGGTTTTTTGGTCCTTCTCCACTGGCCTTCTATTAAACTTCTGACAGAATACCAACAGCTAGCCCAGAAAAACAGGAAATCCTTCAAGTAAGGGGCCAAAAATTTCACTTCAGTGGAAATTTAGACAGCCCTTTAAGCCAAAGTCTAGTAAATATTCCTTTTTCTGAGAAAACAACTTCCCCAGCTGGGAGCAGGGAGAAGAATTAAGGAGCAATTTGGAAAATATTCTTGACTGATAACAGTTTGGTTTTGGGTTTTTTTTTTAATGGCATGTCCCTAGCCTATTAAAAACACCTAGAAAGACAATACAGAAGATAAAAAAGAGCTCATTCCAAAGTCTTCAAGGAAAACAAATTTTTTATTCCCTCCACTCTAAGCAGTTTCTACAAATACTGGTTTTTTTCTGCCATTATCATCCTTGCCAGGGTGTTGATTTTTCTACTGAAGACTCCTCCTTCAGTCTTTGTACACGCTATCAAAAAATAGAGAAGTGCTCATATTCCCTTTCTAGTGAGATGACTAATGGTTTAATAACATAATGTCTTGGTTTATGATGGAATTATCACAGAAATCTACAGTCATTTAGTGGACTTGGAAAAGGGTAGGAAGCACTTACGGGGGTATAATTAACCTGAAGAGATTGCTCCAGTTATTAATCATTTGCTGTACAGTTTAGTTTAGATACAAACGGCATGGGCTCAAAGACCAAACAGGTGAGTGTCATAACTAAAGACTCTGTTGACACTTTTGTCTTGAAATTTGAAGAAATTGATCCTGATCTTAGAGCAGAAGTCACCCTTTTGCCCTGCCTGGTAAAAGTAACATGCCACAAAGATCGTTTTCCTTCTTCAGAACAGAAATACAGGGTTTCTGACCCAACCAGCACTTCACTTTCCAGGACAGTATAACCAGAGGTTTAGTTGTGACCTCTCTACCATTTCTGCACAGAAGGGAAGATTTCTGCCTATGAAAGAATCATAGTGATCCTGTGAAAGACTAAGTGATACTGGGAAAGCAGTAAAGTTTTGACAATGCCATATTTCTAGTCTACTTCATGTGTGGTTTTGGCTGTTGTGTTTTCTTTGGGGTTTTTTGTTGGTTTTTTTGGTTGGTTGGTTTTTTAAGTAGGCAGGTCCATATAAGGCAAAAAAATTTTTTTTTTTTTTTAAATCTGAGATAAAGGCTACTCGTGATAAAGCCTTCAGTGTCTAACTTGGCTATAATTTTATTTTGTAATATCATGTTATTTGGTGATTAATTTAAATATTTGTAAGACTTAAATACTTACTGTTGTAAAGATCATTTCCATTTCTTTTTGTAGTGTGTTGGAAAAAAGCCATTTCCTCAGTAAATGTGGAAAGCCTACACAAGGCCAGAGTTACTCTGGGATTTAGTTCAGCAGTAACATTCAATTTTCTGAATATCACTAATACATGCATACACCAGAAACATCACATTCTTTGGATGCTCAAACCAAGTAATAGTTAACAAAATTCCAGGCCTTAAAGTGTCTTTAAATACTGTGATTAATCTTTACTGTTATATCAAGGTTTAAAAATACCAATTTACATACCTGTGATGTTTGGCCCTGTAACTTTGCAAGCTGAGTTGTTCGCATGTTTAAGGACTGGCTCCTTGTGACTGTTGCTCCAGAAGATTTCCCATTGAATTTTCTTTCCAGATGACAAGTTACTAACAGCTTTTCTTCTAACAGCACAGCATCCCATGGATCTTCAGCAGTCATACTTGAAGCCCTCTCTCCATCATTGTCTGCTTTATTTAGAGTCTCCACACTGTCCACTTTTGGTTTACTTAGGGGATCCAAATCTAACCAATCAAATTTACTAACATCCCTGCAGCTTTCCGGGGCTGGTATGTTAGAAACTGCAGACTTCATAGCAGTCATTTCTAAGTCCGTGCTTGATTTCCCATTTTTCAGAAACTCTGAGGTGCTCGCGATTTTGTCAAATACTTTTGCCATTTCTGGTGTAAGTGCTGGAGGATATATAGGTAGGCTTCCTCGTGGATGGAAAGGTGTAGTAGCTGCCAATGGGTATGAAATGTATTGCGACTGTCTTGGAAGACCAAGATAAATAGGTTCTCTAGAGTGATAGGAGGACATACTTGGATGGAATCCATTTTGGAATACACCACTCTGTTTTGTGTAAGAAGCTGAGGAGTAAATAGGAGGTAAAGTGCATGTCACAGGTGCTGGTATCCCAGGTGTCCACTGTCTTCTCTGACCCATAGGCCCAAGATAAAATTGTGAAGTAACAGATGGGCTCAAAATAGGACTTGCTGGTAATGCAGGTACTTTACTAGATTCAAAACTATCATCCAGCAGCAGTTTCTCTAGTTCAGCATGAGTAAGCTTCTCTATGTCAATGGTACTTAGTTTATCTTCCATACTCTTGGCATCAGACTCTGGAAACACCATGAGATCATGGTCTTGTTTGTTATGAGTCTGTGCTTTTTGTCTGGTGCTGCTTAATGAGTGAAAAGTTTGTTTATTACCAGCTACACCTCTTTCTTTCTGCATCTTTGCTAATGCCTCAACTTCCATCTGCAACGCCTCCTCTTTGTCCACATCTTTTGACCTTGAGGCTGCCAAAGAAGGTGATGAGCGTTGTTTAAATCCATTGCTACTGGATATCTGGGCCATACCGCAAGAGCGGATGTCCATTTAAAGCAGCAACACTTCCCTTGTACTGGTTGTCTACCCGTGGCTTCAGAATAGATTTAGCAGATCTGAAAAGAAAACAAAACATTACAAATGCATAAAAGAAATCATACATGGAGAACTACTAAGTCAGACATCACCAACTGACAAGGTTGCACACATCCTCCAGAAATCCAGGACATATAATTCAAAGGCTGTGAATTGTGTGGATTCTCTTTTAAAAATTTCACATCAAAATAAATTAGTCTCTTCAAAATTTTGTGAGACCCATTTATTTTCGTACTAGTACTTAGCAGTAGGTAAACACTTGGTTTCTCTTTGCCCCACTAAACCTATTATATGGAAAAGCTACATTCAGGTACCTGTTTCTAGATTGGAGCAATTCTGCACACTTAGCCAGATTCGATCTCAGAAGTAGAAGTTGTTCTAAAGACTATACAATTACCTAGCATTGATAAAGCACATGATCAAGAGGACTTCCAGTTTAATTCAATATATTACAAAAACAATAGACCTGTCAAACTGCTGTACCATGATTACAATGGTCATAATGATGCTGAAAGACCTCCCTTCCTTTGGAAAATAACATTGTAGCCTCCCCTTTCTAACAAAAGAAATAACACTATGAAATGCTATGTCTTGGACAAACAAAGTAAGTGGCTTTAAGTAAAACTGTTCATAAAGGAATTCCTTTAACAGCTCCTTAAAGGAAGTGTCTTTCACTGCCATGTAAGGGAAGAAGTTCTGAAAGGACATTTTTGCTTAAGGCCACCACCAAGAAAGCAATATCTTCACATTTCTCTGATGCAAATCTTGTGCTCAATACTATTATACAACTTCTGGTATTCACCACAACATCTATGCCTCTATTAAAATAATCTTCCAAGAGATTACCACAATCTCTTACAAGAGATTTCCAATTACCACAAGAAATATGTTATTTTCTCAATATTATTTCTACTTTATTCTATAGCTGTTACACACAGCCAGGTTAGAGTTGAGTCTAGGAGATGTCTTCCAGCAACAGCTAGTATGCATATCAAGTGGCAAGATAAAAATCATGAATAATGAGTTTCTGCTAAGAGGGTTACATAAACAGCAATACTCATTAAAACACAGTTTCACTAAACTAGATGAGCCCTTTAAATGTAAATCATCATGGGTTGAAGTCATGTAACAATCTACAAATTAAGAGTTCTCTGAAAAAAATTATGCAGATAAATAGATTTTTGAGTTATGTTCCCCTGCTTTGTTCACACCCATTACAAAGGTTGGTTTTGGTTTGGGATTTCTATCTTTTTTTCCCTTGAATCAAACCGGAGATATGTGCTTTAAAAAAAGCTGACTGTACTTCTGTGTACTCAACACACAGACAGCAAGATTTTTTAATAGCTTCCTAACAGATTCTTTAAATTCTTTAAGACTCTGACCAAGCTTTTGTCCTATCTACTTCATTTCAGTAGCTTATGAAAATGTCTGTCCTTCACAATAGCTTAAATGTAGAGAACCTCCTGTAAGTCTCAAAACAAATTCAGGTGAAACCCTTCAAAAAGCAAGATCGAACCAGAACTGATGTTACAGGTACCAAGACAAGATTTAAATGGAAGAGGTTTTTGTCAGAAAGACCAAACAGTGACAGAGTGACAAAGTTATAATACCCTGAAAACCACACAACTGAAGTCCTGGGGACTAAGGTCTCCAGGAGGAGCTTTGGAGGTTACTGGTATGTATCCATTCCACATGATCATTCCATTCAACACAGATGAAGTCTACAGAAAAAGGTAGACACCAGATCCTTTTCCATACAATACATTAAGCTGCAGAGTTTACCATTCATTAAAGCCACAAGGACCAGTCCTATCTAGTGCCGATCTGCACAGCTGAGTGTTGAATCTCATCAGGAACTTGATGACAATAAAAAACAAATTCAAACTTTTTTTGCCGGGTTCCATTACAGACAGTGCAGGTCCCTGGTCCCTTTTACAGCACAGCTACAAATCTTCAGTGCCATCCGGTTATTTACTATCCCCCTGTTAGCAGGGCAGTCATTCTAAGCCTTCTAAAGATGCACTGAATATTCTGTAGATGGCCTAAGCCTACTAGCCACAGATAACATCCTAACAAAAAGCCCAATATACTTTACACCAACTGTTCAGACCGCCTAGATCTCTTCATTAACTTACAACTGGTTAAAATTGCTATGTCAAGTTTTTAGATGAAAAAACACCCTGACTTATGGAGTCCTCTCAGTAATTCCTATTTGGCTTTTCCAAGAGAGAGCAGCATGAGGTAAGAGCAGTTTTCACACTCTTAATGTTGCCTAAGGATTCTAAATAGCAGCAGGATTATTTTTTCCTGAATTTTATTCAAAAAACCTAAAAAAGAATCATACTTGGAGACTAGTCAGACCTCTTTGGGCTGTAACATTGAAGATTATCAATGCATTCTGGTGCTGCTTGATAATTACAGCAGCAAAACCAAGTGATTTTCTTAAGAAAAAATATCAAGATTTCACATCTTCAATATAGCTATATATAAACCAAATAACAACAACTCTGGCTTCTTAAAGTAGGAAGCCTTATTTTTCTGCAAAATTTGACAGCTTTCATCTCCATACTCACCAAGTAGTCTCCTACTCACAAGAAGTCACTGTCCCGCAGTCACGACTGCAGATGAACATACATGCCTTAGCCCTCAGAAATACGGTGCACAGCTGCTGTAGCACACTCGTTTGTAATATCTAGCGAATCTCAGTCACTCAACTGCTCATTTCACAATTTCACATTACAGTGCTGTGTTTTTGTCAATGTATGATTGCACACTTGCACTGACAAGTCCAGCCACTTCTACTATTCAAGACAGAAGAGTATTATCATCAGTGGTTATCTGGAAAGCTGATTTTTCTACAACAGTCTCAGCATACCTATACTAAAATACAATAATCAAGTTAACTCATCTTTGGGAAAATTCTAAAACCAAATCAGTGTATGAATTCTGTCAAATTTTATAATCAGACTCCAGTTTTCAAACTGTTTCATGTTGAAAAACTGATTTAAAAAAAATGTTAAAATTACAGTAGCAGAACTTGATTCTGCATGCCAGTTTTAAGCAGTAAATTCACATGATAAAGCATCAGAAAAGATCCCTGGCATAAGCATGATTAAAACAGACCTTCTTTTAAATGCTAACTACACCACATCAGTTAACATTTTTACATAGAGGTTTAGCCTCACTTTGAACTTATGATTTTGTAGCCATCTAAGTTCAAAAGCACAGAGCAAGCAAAATTTAAGATTCTCAAATATTTACAAATAGAAGGGAAAATTCTATTTTGAGCATCTATCAGCAGGTAACTCCTCTCAAACATCAGAAGATTGTGTTTCAATTCAGATTTTTTTTTTAATTCAAAAAAAACAGAAGCAGCTGAAGGGAGTGTAACAGAAATTTAAAATTAAATTGACATATTCATACTTTGCATAAGGTTGCCGTATTTATACTGCCCTAGCAGTAACTCATCAGCACTGCCTGCTTCACTTAAAAGCAAGTCTAAGAATCTCAACCATTCAATTTATCTACAGCCTTGACAAAGGTAATCTGTCTCTTGCAATGAAACTTAGTTAGCTTTAAGCAATATTTTATTTGAGTATTCAATGAGATGTGGTCAGACGTGAGTCTGCAGACCTCTTTCTCTGGCTCCAAACTACCAGTTTCCCTAAAACCAACACTTCCTTGGTGACAATTTTGAATAAATGTGTTTAGAGTCTAAAGTTCATTTGCTTAGTCAAGTACCTGTGTATTGCTAAGTAATTATATTTGAGAATTGCTCATTATTTCAAAGGAGTAAAATACTCTTAAAAAAAATAATGCAGCAACAGAACTTCATTAATATCAAGAACAAAGGAACACCAAGATATCCGACCATCTCCTTCAGATCAAAGCCCCTACATGGGACGCAACTTAATTTCAAACCAGGTATTCACTTACAGAAGCCCACATAAATACATTTACAATGCCCTAATCCAGCAAATACATAAAACTGAACCATAAAGACATTTTTCTAATGAGGAATTTATAGGCTTTTGTAAGAAACTTCAGGAGAATCAATACAGGATTTTACATCTCTACCAGGACACAGACTCCCAAAATCTAAATAAGTTTATCTTAATGAGCAAGGGATGACTCTATTAGAGATAAATCCTGTTACCATAAGCAGAAGTAATCTCACCATCTGCTCATGTACATGTTAAAATTCTTCTCCACTTGAGCTGCACAATTTTCTATTCCAAAACACGCCAAGGCTTTTAGCATTCTATTTATAATTTGTTCTAGTGCTAAACAAGCCCAGAACATATAATTTGGTAATTCATTCTTAAGAAATACTTCATGGTTATCACAAATCAGTGCTCATAAATTCCCTAGAGTCCAGGCACTAAATACAGAAGCAATGATAACAAGTCAGACCATTTCCTGCATTCCTTATAAAGTAATGCCCTGACATACAGTAGCCAGAGCTTCCTCATAACAAGTGTAATTTCCACAGCAATCCTGAGGTTATTTTGCTATTACTTAAAAAAAACACTGTGAGGCATTCACCTAACATTGAATGATAGCTAACCTAAGAACTAAAAAACCTTGCCCGCATACCAGACGGTAGCAGTTTTAAGGGATAACAGGGAAAACTTAGCAAATAAGACAGCAGTAATATACTATGGAAAGTACTAATCATCTGGAATGGAATTCATAGCAAGACATTTGCCACAGCAGGAAAATTCCTTAGCAAGAAAACCCACAATAACTTCGATGTTCAGAAGCCCTGTTTGCCAGCTGCATTCAGATTGCTACAAATCATGAACACCTACAGAATCGTCACAGACAATTTCACTAGCTCAGATACAGGTGCAATTTTAATTGGGCACAAACTCTGAGCCAGCACTCATTTGTTTTGCCCAAATCATTCAGCTTGTAAATACCTCAGCAGTTGTACTTAGACCAGCAACTGCACCTCCTAGCTTTGATTTGGAGAATCCATCCTTACAATTTCATCACAAAACCTCTGATCTTGAGAGCCAGGTAAGAATAGGGTGTTTCTAGTACTAGAACAGGAAGCCTCCAGGAATGCTTCAAGGTCTTTCAATACTGGCAATAAATCCCTTGAAAAATCCAGCCTCAACTGTTTCAGTGCTTATAAACACACTTCTCAACTCCTCTACTTAAATATTCACCCATGATACTGAGCACAAGACTTACTAGATATGGCATACTTGGTTACTGTACAATCTTGATTTTTTGATCAGTGTTCCAAGAGGGGTGGACAACGAATCTTTGTGCACACAGCTACCAACAGATCATATGCTGTCCCTTACCACAGAGTACTCTTCCCCTACTGGAACCAGTGGTTTGCACCCCTAGCCACTGCAAGCCACTCTACCATTAGATGTGAACATATGCAGATTTGGTACAGGATGTTTGCAAGCTCCCTCAGCGTATTTGTGCTGTTATACTCCTCTCAAATTTTGAGCCCAATCACCATTTCATTTAAGTCTGTTGAAGAGATAGGGGTCTTAAAATATAATTAAATTCCACATAAGTTGCATAAAAACAAGCAACTGCATATTGCCAAGAACACTGGATGTCACAGAGGAAAACAGTAGTGTGAGCAGATTTATTACCAGGATAATCTTTATAAATGCTTGAATCATGGCAAGAAGTTCTTAAAGCCAGTCATCTGAAGAGACAAATCAACAGGAAACTTGTTATCTGTTTCATCAGCTGTAGGACTACCCAACTTTCACATCTCCATATTTCTGCCTATTTCGTTCTCAGGTCTCTACCAGCATACCTGAAATTCTGTTCCTGCCCACTGTTTTCTGGATGCAGATACCAGAAAAAGCAATACTGAAACTGATGGCATCCCAGGCTGTTTCATTCTGATGCACTTGGCCAAGATTTTTTTTTCCATGCCTTACAGCCAAGCCTATTACCAGCATTGTTTGACAAAGGCTAAGAATTTTAGTTCTGTTGCAATGTTTCTCCATACAGAATAATGGTTTCATATCCACTCCTCCTGTTTCAGAAGTCTGCTTTTAAAAACCTTCAGCCACCTCTGAAGTTGTGCTTTTCTCCATGTCACCTTTATGATTCACGCACTTTTCCACCAACCCCTCTTTTCAAAGGGCACTAGGAAACACTCATGCAATACAAATACTCCACACAAAATCAATATTCACTACTGGTTTAGGGTCTGGGTTTCTTTATTTTTTAAGTAATGCCACTGCCCCAAATACTTTGATTCCCAGCTGAATAATTTGCAAAATATTTTTACTCTAAAATACCACTTCCATGGAACAATTAAGACTAGAAGGGGCCTGAGGGGGTCTCTAGTTCCATTACCTGCTCAAAGCAGGGTCAGCTGTGAGAAAGGTGTCAAGGGTGCTCAGGGCAGCAATATCAGACAGTTTTAGTTACTCATACAGCGCAGGCCTGATCACAGCACAGTGTGACAAATTACCTGGAGCATCCACTAATTCCAATACCAGTGGTGCTAAACACAGGGTAAACCAAATTTTAAACTACATACCCAATTTAATTAAAAAAATATAAAGTGCCTAGAGGAGGGGGATGACAGAGGAAAGAAACATTTATGCTATCTGCTTTAACCTACTTAGAGATATCCAAACACCTTCCATATAGTTTTATAACATTCTACATCACAGACAGAGGGCCATTGTTAAAAAAAAAAAGTTATATGCCTGAAGTAAGCCCTGCAAACATGATCCTAATGTCACAAAGCATTCAAAACCCAACGAAATACAGGAAGTTCATGATGCAATGTACAGTGGCTATTAAGACAGGGAGATGAAAACAACTCTCCCCCACCAAGATCCCATTGTATTCCCTGTGCAGGAGTGCATGGTACACACTTTCAACAAAAGGTGATCAAAACCATTAGTAGCACAGGGAGAGAAAACCATGTCATCACAGCTCTGTCCCAGCTTTAACTCAGTATCACTGTTAGTATGAATCTACCAGTCTAACCAAATGCAATTCTGCAGCAGCAGCCAAATTATTTCTACCACTTGCTTCAGCAGACAAGTTTCCCCTCAGGCAGGAAACTTGCAGAGTTTCAGTTACAACCAGCAGATGCTTCTCAGTCACAAACCTAGTTTTTATGTCAGTTGATTATTAACTGACAGAACAAATGTGCTGTTCACATGCAACTCTTTCCTTTATACAATAGAACACAATAGAATCATAGAATAAAAATAAA